>NW_009191364.1:15023-33060 GCF_000690835.1 Fulmarus glacialis | reverse complement strand
CCCCCCCCCGGCCTGCTGCCCTGTCAGTTATTCTCTCCTCCCCTCCTCCTCCTCTCTCCTCTTGGTGCCCGCAGCAATCAGGACGACTACCAGCTGGTTCGCAAGCTCGGGCGAGGGAAGTACAGCGAGGTCTTCGAGGCCATCAACATCACCAACAACGAGAGGGTCGTCGTGAAGATCCTCAAGGTGAGTGTCCCATTGATGGTGTAGGGGCTTGTGGTGGCTGGAAGCGAGGGGGAGAGGAGCTGAGTGGGCAGGGCCAAAGGACTGTTGGATCTCCTCCTTCACCCCAAAACTCTTGTTTTCTCGTTAAGGACGTTGGGATGGTGGGTTTGGAAATGGATTTGGTGTCCTGCCTGCTGTAGCGATGTTTTGATGTCTCCTGTCCAGCATAGCTCTGGGCTGAGAGCTCCTCTGGAGGAGGAGAGCTGTGAGTCCTGACATTTGAACAGTGTTGCATGTGCTGCCTGCATTTGGTAAATCGTATCTGGCAATGCCTGTCTAAAACAGCCCAGGGACTGCCATGTCAACAGGAATGCGAAGCCTGGAGGGGGGAATCCTTCTGTTTAACCTCTAGACAGCTGGCATGTGGCCTTTTCAGAGCCAGGCTATGGGATGCTCAGCAGTCAAAAAAGCAAGCAAAATTTTATATTCAGTCCTTTAGAGGATCTTACGTGGAAAATAACTTCACCACAGGCAGGCCAAAAACACCATGGAAGCTTGAGGAGACTGAAAGACGTTCTGAAGTTTGGCAATGTCAGTGACCTGTCTTCTGGTGTGTTGGCCCTAGTGGGGTCGGGCTGTGGGGCCCTTCGTGCAGCAGTAACAGGTTGTAGTTTGGGATGACTGAATGCATGGGTTAGCTGCTGCAGGGCATGCCTTACAGCATTTGGTGCTGAAGCAGCATGCTCACAGAGAGCTGTGGTAACTGTCCTAGCAGCAACCTGTGTTGGTGATCTGGGGGTAGACAGAGGTGTTAAAAAAACAGAAATGAAAGGTTAGAGTTGGCTGACACTTGTGGCTGTCACTTGTTCCCCAAGAGCACGTGGGAGCCGGTGTCTGGCCATGGGTGTTCTAAGAATTTGGGCACACATTGATCCACAGCGTGCAGCGGGGTCTGAGCTTAATCTGCCCTTGCAGCCACTAAGACTAGCAGCTACCTAGGACGTGGGTCTCTCTGCAGGGCTGTAGCCTTAAGGCATTTGCTAGTGTGGCTAGCTGTCTCATTTTGTCTTTGCTGATATCCCCACTTGCTCACTGTGGCTGCTTCCTTGGGATCTTCCTTGCCTTCCCAGAGAACTTGTCACGGTTTGTCCGGCCACTGCTCCTAGGCAAGGTGTGATCTCCTGTCTGCCTCTGGGAGGAGGTACGCACACCCCTGCTTTGGCTGTGGTCGAGGTGGCGGCCAGGTGAGCCATTCGGGAGAGCCCCTGTGGTTGAGCCTTACGTCAGGGCAGAGTGGTGAGGCTCACGTGCCCTCGCTGAGCTGAGTTCCTCTGGCATGCTGTTTGGGCCTCCCCCTCGTTTGGATGCTTTATGTGGTTTTGGTTTTTGTTTTTTTTTAAGTAGGGGCAGGCAGGAGTTTTTGCTATGAGAGAGTAGTCAAAGGTAGCCAGTGCAGAGCTGGGTTTTACTGCAAGATGGGTTGTGGCTAGGCTGGGGAAACTGTGCACTTCTGCATGCTGCTCTGGAGCCCCTGATGGTCTCTTCAGGACTGCTGTTGTTTGTTGAGACCTTAGGTCTTGTCCCACATGGAAAGGCACCATAAGACTGAGAAGAGACTGCAGGGAAAGTCATCAGAAATCTTCCTCCTTGCCTCTTCCCAGCCTAAAGAGCCTCCCCTGGAGCGGTGTGCCTCTCCCTGTGGCAGCTGAACTCTGTCATGTCTAGGGAGCCTGTCAGCATTGGACTGTGAGTCAGCTGGCAAGAGTCATCTGAGGGCAGCTGGGTGCTCCTTCTCCTTGGGGCCTGAATGTGTTGCCTTAATGCCCCGCGAGCAGAGGACTGGATTGTCCCAGATTTGAAGCAGACGGTGTTGCCACCAGTTCCCCTGGCTCCCCCCACTTGCATTAACATGCAGACAGCATTACTGCGAGTGAGCAAAGCGGAAAGTCCAGATAAATAAAGATGAACTTTCTTCTCAGTGGAAAGTGGGTCAGTGAAAAGTGAGTTTCAGAGCACCATGTTGTGTACGTTATGAAAACCTGTGAAGTGTGGCAATAACATCACTCTGATCTGTGGAAAGTGCCTCTGGTTTCCTGTAGCTAGATTCAAACTTAATTGCAAATGTAATTACATGTATCTACAGTGGAGCCTTAGCAAAGAGGCTGGGTCTCTCTGTTCCTCCTAATTCAGGCTGGATCCTGTGAGGTGGGAAACGCAACCAAAAGTCTTCAGGTTTTTTTGTGGCTGTAGGGGTGGGACAATGGGGAAGACTGTTGCTGGGCGATGGATGCGGGTTTTTAGCACAGTTGCTCCTTTCTCTTTAAGGTTTTTTGAGAGGACAATTTATGTTATGTGTTAGAGTGATTTTTAGCAAGAGTCACTGTTTTAATATCTGAGCCTCATGGGAGGTGACTGGTGTCTCTTCCCAGCCTTGCTCTTTGAAGCAGCTTATCCTTACTGAGCTCAAGTTAGCATGTAGCAAGTATTTCCTCTGTCTTTTTTTCTCCCCTTCTTTGGTGTTGTGCTACCTGAACATCTTGTACCCTCCTCCAGAGAGGTCAGGAAATTTTATCACCCTTTCTGTGATGCAGAACTGAGCCACAGAGATTTCCTGTGTGGCTTTGGGCAAGTCCCTTAGCCTTAACAAAGCTGAGACTAGAACATAGGTCCTAGCCTAGTGCTTCATGAACGAGATAACTGCTCTTCCTCTTCTGGCAGCTGCTTGTCTTGTTTCTTTAAGTGCTCTATGAAGACTTAAGCATTGGAGAAGGCCAGGGAGCTAATGGCTCTGATTGGTATCACAGTGCCCCAGGCCTTTTGGGCTTGCATAAAGCAAGATGCCCCATTTCCCTGGCCAGTACCCAGCATTGCCTTTCTGTTCTGCTACCCCAAGTGCCGGACCAGGCATAATCCTGCATAAAATGGGATGTGCTCATGCCACTAGTTGTGGTCATAACATGTGTCAGCAAAGGAGCAGAATTAAGATCATGCAGATGACTATAACATTACCATTTCCAGGGTCAAGTGCCTTTCTTTGCAAATACAATGCTCTTAATGTCACTTTTTCCAGGAAAATTCTGCAGCTCTGTTTTTTAAAAGGGCACACAAAGCAAGCAGGTTGCTTCTCACTCCACTGCAGCAAGACATCAGGACGCGCCATGTAGGACAGTGTATGCAAAGCAGCAAGGCAGGAGCCCTAGTTTGCCATACAGACACCCCCTGCCAAGCGTCCTCCAAAAGCTTTTATCTTGAGAAGTGAGGCAGAGGGCAACTCACCACCTTTTCAACCTGTTCAGGGAGCAAAGATTCAGCAAAAAAAGCCACGGGGCTGAAGTCATCTTGGTAGGTAGTGAAGGACTCTGCACTGTAGTGACCTTCCTACCCCTCCCGGGTAGTAGGGCATGGAGTTAGCCAGCAGCTGTGCTCCTGCAGTCCCTAGCTGATGTAGGAGGCTCTTGTGGGCTTTTTGATCTGGCTGGCTGTGGTACAGCTGTGGGCATGCTTCCTGCATGCTTAGGGGAAGGCCAAGCCAGGAAGAGGGAATGTGTGAACAGGTCCTGTATGTGCTTTTGTGTCTTGCTTAAATTTGATGCTAAGGTTTGACTCCCAGGATGAGGTCTGACATTCCTTGGCATGTACAAAGGAAGTTTAAGACATCTTTGTTTCCAGTGAGTCATGTATCGTCTACATCCAATGCAGGTGTCTAAGGCACAGCTCTGCTCTTTCATATCTAACCACATAGATTTAGATTTTTGGTGGACTGCTGAGGTGGTCAGTCTGCAATCTTTGTGCAGATTTGATGAACTTTTCATTTTGCTTTTCTGCTAATGCAGCTCCAAAGTGTCTGCCAGTTTCCTCGTGCACCTTAAAGTGAATCCTCCGTTCTGGGGTAACAGTGTTCCTGGGGGATATGAACAGCATTGCAAGTTGCCACTCTAAAAGCCAAAGATAAACTTTCCACATTGCTTCTAACTTTTGCGGGTGATTCTTTGTGGCGAGAATGCGGCTGTTAAAGTTACCTACAGTTATGGCTGTTGGTGAGCTTCAGCTGTACCACAGCGTCCTTCACGGTTCTCTTGTACTGATTACCGCCATCTGAGTGTCCGCTCAAGGCGGAGATTAGAGCATCCATATTGTCAGCTCTGTGCAGGAGTCTTCACGTTTTCTTGATGCACTATGTGTTTGTCTATGTACACTCTACTTGCCTGCAAAGCATTAAACCCATCACATAAAGAGACCGTTTTGTCTCCTTGTATGGTTACTACCTGCATAGGCACAACACGCAGGCAGAGGTTAGGGGAAGAATGCGGTTATAAGGAGAGGAACCAGTGAAATAGAGGTTCTGCAGCAGTGATGAAATAGCCCCTTTCTCCTTTGGTGGCTTTTGTCCCTCTGTGCTGAGTCCATGAACTGGAACTTTCAACCATGTACGTGGTTTCACAAGTGCATTCTTGTTTGTTTGGCTTTGTTTTTCCCCTGTTCCCCCTTTTGGGCTGTGTGAACCCTCCAGAGCTGCTGCTCATACCAGGCACTGCTGCAAGGTCCTTCCAGTGTTGAACTCAAATTATCGCTCTAGTAGCTAGAGAACCATTTGGGGGAGGTAGCCCTGTGGCTCTGGTAAATTTTCTTCTATCTCTAAAAGCTTTGGAGCCCACATACATCAGCATGTTCTAGATGGGGGCTGAAATGACTCCCGTGCTGGTGTGCAGAAGGGATTGCACAGGGAAATAGGATTGGATGATGTTGGTCCCTCAGGCTGGAGCTTTTGACTGCATCAGTGACCTTCCACCAAAGCCGTTCAATCCCTGCTCCTAGTAGCTATCTGTGTCTCTTGCTCCTCCTGTGTTTGCGTGCACTGAATCAGCTCTCCCTGGCCTGCTTCCTCCTCTGGCAGTCTTGTGTCGGGTACACAGCTCTTCTCTTTTAAACACCAGTTGCCCACACTGAGCTTGGCACAGTTGGCTGCTGGAGTCCAGCCTTGTTTGGAGCTGAGGCCAACTGAGACGGTACCGGGTGTGTCTCAGAGGCTTGGAGATGCAGCTGGTAACTCTCGCAGTGGTGTTCTAGCACCAAGGAACTGGTGAGCTGCGAAGCTGCGGCTTCTGCGAGGAGGAGGGTGAGTTACGGCGCTGTGTCTGTTCGCAGTGGCCTAGGGCAGAGCCTGAATTAATGATTCTCATCCCTTGTAATAGTGCTGGTGAGGATCGGGGCTTGGTCCTTCTGTGTCTCCCTTTTAGTTGGCTGCAGAAGTCTTGATGCATCATGGGCAGTCCTGAAGCCCCAGGAGGGCTGTTTTGGGATGTTGTAGCGGGGAGGAAAGGCATTCTGAAGGAAAGAACAGCACTGCCCTCAAAACACATGCCGGTATATTCTACCGAACTTAAATAAAAAAGCAAAAGTGCTTTAGTAGTTCAGGGTAGGTTTTTTTACCCTCTTTTCTAAAATTCAAGAGCAGTTCGGGGAAGTTTGAATTCCAATAATGGAAGTTGTAAGATGAAACAACCGACACAATATTAACACAAATGGGCTCCTTGATTTTGTAGCTCTTTTGAATACGATTATTTGGTTTCCCAGCTGATGTCTGGCAAAATAAGCACTGCTGCTCTGAAGCCAGTTTTCCTATTGAGCAATTGGCATCAGGCTTTATAGGCCGACTATTGTGATCCTTTTGATAAAACTTGCTAGAGACCAATGAGCTTCTAGTGCCAGCTTTTAAATGTCTAAAGCCTGTCATAAGGATGCTGCTCGAGCCTTTTGCTGGTCCTGGACATTGTGTGTTGAGATTTCCCTGCTCGTTTACTGGAAGCATCGTGGTGTTTCCAGGCTATTCAGGTTTGGTGAGCAAAGAATAGATCTTTTTCTTTACAGGGTGGTGGAATAAATGACTTCAGTTTCTCATAGATGTGTATCTTTTGACTGCTAAACCTTCTCCCCTGCTGCGCTAACCCCAGTTCTTTTTGCCCTGCTGGGCAAAACCCAGCACCTTCTGTGACTCCTTCAGAGCAGCACGTGCGCTCCTCAGCTGGCAGTGTGTGTGCGCTGCCTGGCTGCCTGCTTTTGGCTAATGTAAAATGATTTTTATGCTTTGGATTTAACTCATATTTCACATGCCTTCCTGGTCACTACTTTTCTTTCTTGGTGTGGAAATGCGCAGAAAACTTTGGATAACGAATCTATTTTCTCTTTTTGCTTGAATTCAAGCAGTGGGTCCCCAGGTTGTTGGGGAAGGCTGGAACTGAAGCATCTGACAGAAGAGTGTACTCCATTTGCTTTAGAAACCAAGCAAAAAAGATGATTAACCAGGCAGCCATTTATTTGTTCAAGACAGGAAGTGATGGTTGCAGCCTTGTATTTAAACGTTTATTTTAGCAGACAATGTTAATTCTCCCAGCTGGTGTTTGCTGCAGCTGGACTCCTTCCCTGCTTGCAAGTTTACATGATCTCATGGAAAATGACCCAGGATCTGATCTCTCGGTCAGAGAGGTGTTTTCTTCTGCATCTACCTGACTGCAAAGCAACTACTTAATCGCATGCCATTTCTCACCTCTGCAAAGGAATGGCATTGCGCGATGCTCCCCAGCCTTTGGGCAAAGGCAGTTGGGATAGCACTGGCAACTGTCACTGCCTCTTCTGCCTGACTTTCAAGTGGATTGAAGCACCCTCGTGGGATCCTTTTGGCTGGTAGGGTGGGAAACCTGCAGCAAACGGTGGCCAGCTGGGGACAGCCAAGTGAGAGCTGCCGGGTCCAGCAGAGACCATCCTCTTGTGGCTGGAGGTCACCTTGTCCCTCTGCTCTGGGCGCTCAGTGTAGTCGACAGACGTGAACTGCATGTTTTTTCTGCACCGTCTATAGCCACCTCACTTCCAGTTTGCCTGAGGAAGGAGGCAATTTCCTGGGAAACAGGAAAACTGGCTTGTGCTAGACAGTCATGTTGTTCTAAGGGTACTGCTGCAGCTGAAGTAATTAAGCCCCTCCCAGTGTAGACACGGTTAAACTGAGACATGTCTTTTAGCCTGGTTTCCTATGGAAACGAGCCTTATGCAATCCTGCTGTCTGTCAGCGTTTCTCCCCCTCCTCCCCCCCAGTAGTTTTTGCACTGGTTGGCCAATTTCAACCAAATGCGACAGAAGTCTCCAAGCTGTCAAGTTTTTACAGATTTCATGGAAATAGGTGTTTGCATAGAGCAGAGGGACTCTGTTGGAGCCTGTCTCGGAGGGAAAGGCTGCAGTAAGGGTTTGACTCATACTGGTCACTGGAGAACCCCAGCATGGAGGAAAGCTTTGAAATGCCTCTGCCGTGGGAACAGATGGAGTTGGGAGTCTGCACCTGTATAAAACGTTGCCTTGCAAACACAGCCGGATCAAACTTGTGAGCAGTTAATTTTGTCTAGGTGCCTGCTCCATTCCTCTGCTGGAAATCTCCCTCCCAGGGTAGGGGGACTGAGCCGTTTAGGGAACACAACCTGAAATGCTGCTGTTCATAGCCTGGTTTAATAAAATAGCCTTAAAGGAGTATGGTTAAAATACTCTGGCTGCAAGGGCTGGTGTTTTAGAAGCTGTCCCTGCTGGGAGAGGCAGATGGTTGGAGGCCATAATAGCTTCAGTTAGTTCACATTTAATCCATGTGTGTTTGGAGTCAACATCCTTGGAGAAACAGATCGGGTGACTCTGAGAGACAGTTGTAGCAACCCAGACTTAATCCTGGTGCTTGGAGGATATGCTGCTGATTGCTTGTGGTTTCAGCAGTACTGGGGTGTGGGGAAAGGAGGGAAGTCAGCAGAGTTTCTGTTGTTGTGACCAGTTAGCTCCAGTGCAGTACTGGCCCTGTGCTGGAGTGGTTTCCACTAAGGTGTTTGACTTGCCAGATGCAAGAGCCTGGGCTTGGAATCAGTTACGGGGCAAAAACTGAGCTCCAGTGATGTGCTCTTGGGTAGTGGATGGCATTTGCAGTTGTGACTGGAGCAATGGTGTGGGACAGCGTGTGGGTAGGAGCTGGCACGTGGCTGGGTAGGCTGGTAAGGTGAAAGCTGTGCAGGGTGGGGTGGAGGCCAGCAGTCACCACTGTTTTTTCCTGCAAATCTGAAATGGGGAAATCCTCCATTCCCCTGCATTGCTCTCTGAGGAAACTTCCAGGCAATAGCTTTTCCTCTAAGACAACATTACTTCAGCCTGTGGCATTTCTCCCTGCCTCATACCTATTTACATAGTGGTGGAAAACCCTGTCCTGACCACTGGCCGCAGGTGGGGAGAGCACTCTGACGATGCACTGCTTACGACCCTGCATGAGCAGGGCTTCCAGTACCCCCACCCTGCCCAGAGGCTTGCAGGGCCCTTGCCCCGGCTCACAGCTGACGTGGAGGTAGTGTAGCCATGTGCGGAGAGCCTGGCCTGAGCTCAGCGCTACTGCAGCTTAACAGGAAAACATGCAAACAGCAAGCGGCTTTTAACTCTCTCTCTTGCTGAGACAGTGTTCGCTGGAGTGTCTTCCCTCGGTGATGTCGGAGATTCTGCTGTTGGCGGTTATCTGCAGTCATTTCATTAAAAAAAGACCAACCTTCTTCTCTACTTTTTTCCGAAAGTCACTGATTCTGTCTGCTCATGTCTTTTAATAAGTGTGTTGTGGGTAGGGGTAGATTTCTGGTAGAGATCACACAGGGCATCATTTTCCCATCCTGAAAAAGGTGGGAACGTGTGGAAGTGACTGGAAGACAACATCTTCTGCCCCAGTGGCAGTGGTGGTTGCTGTGGAAGGAGAAATAGAAATCTCGGAGGGATATCTTCCCTTACCTAGCTGATGCAAAAGGCCCTTTTGCAGTACAAAGGAAAAGGTATTTCAAAGTGGGCTTTGGGTCCTCTTGGCTGCGTTCAGGCACTGTTTCAGCTCCCGATCAAGTGCACATGTGGCAGCAGAGATGTGATGCATGTCTGTCGGTAGCCAGGCCATTCAGCGAGTGCCTTCAGCATGGCAGTGGCTCAACTCCCTGTTTTGAAGTTCCTTGAAAAACAGCTTGTGTGTGCATCTGCCTCACTGGACGAGCAGAGTAACCGAATTACATCCTCTAATTCCATTGTGGCCTTCTGGTAAGATCAGTGCATGTGGGCAACGCAAAGGTGGTGTCTGTCCCCATGCTGACATAAATGAAATTAGTCCCTAGTGAAGCATCTTCCTCTCAGGTTCAGAAACGTAGCCCTCGCTTCTGCTGGTCCCTGTGCTCTGGCTGCTTCTCCCTGTCTGTCCGACCTCCCACCGGCTCCACTCGGGTACTGCCCTGGGGCTGTTGGTCGCCCCTCCGCAGCAAACCCTGCCCCGAGTCGCTCCAGCTCTGGCTGACAGCTGCGGTGGCCTTGCTGCCGTTTTCCACAGTGGCTTTATGAAGTGCTGATGCTCCCTGTGCCGGCATCGGTGTTATTTTTGGCACTTTGCTTCAGGCTGAGATTCTAATCTTTTGGCTTGAAAGTCTAGCTCCTGCCTTTTAACTTGGAAGAGGAGAAGGGCAGGATTGGAATCTGAAGGTTTCAGCCACCTGAAGAGCCTAGAAAGACAGCATATTTTATCACTTATATAAACACCATATTTTCCCACTATATAAAAAGCTTCTATTCCTTCTCCTCTCCTGTTTGCTCATACATTCTTGTGAGGGGTCTGAAACCAGGGACTGCCTTGGATTCGCCTCTAATGGGAGTGTGAGTTGCCCCATCGGCACTCTGCAGCCATCATCAAAGTGGGAGGCTGCAGCAGAGGCGAGGCGGCGAGCACAAGCTGTTGAGCTCTTGTGGCTCCTTGTCCTTCACGTAGACGTCTGATAATGTCTGTCACTTTGGTAAGGTGCCTCGTACCTCTCTGACATTCCCCATTACTCCCCTCCTCACAAACCAGACTGTTCAGGATGGTGAATGTTTTAGAAAGCTGAATGTCTGGAGAGGAGTGTTTTTATCAGCAAACCTCACAGACAGGGCAAGGGCTTTACGAATCCCTGCAAGATGTCTCTGCATCTCTCTGCAATGGTTCTGGTGGTGCAGGAGGGGATGTTCCAGCCCTTCAATGAAGCTATACTCAGTGACTCGCAGCTGGTGATGCCCACACCAGTCACTAGCCAAGGATCATTTAAAAAGTCTCACCTCTTAGCTACTCTAAGCTGCCTTTCCTTTCAAGCAGGCACAGAGCTAGAGTTGTCCTGGGAGTGGATGAGTTACAGAAATGGTCGTTCAGTTGCGTTGAAGTGAACCGCTGGATCAGCAGAGTGTAAGAGCTAATCCAACCTCCAAGCCCCTGCCTTGGGAACAGCTGTTCTTTGTCACTTTCTGCAGGGCAATATCCAGAGAAAAGCTTACTTTGCAAAGGGAGTTCCTGAGACTGCGCAGATTCAAGGAGGAGTCAAAAGCTGTTTAAAATGTCTGTAGGCTTTAAAAATAATCATGGTATATGGATGCGATGCCATGCTGTGCAGTTGGGTCTATGCTCTTGGGGTGGTTGCGAAAGATGCACGCACATAGTTAGGCATAGCAGTGTCTGAGCTTACTAGAAATCTTGGTGTTGGAGACTCTGAGGTCGTCATTTCATTGGATTAAAGTACTTGTGGGGAAATGGGTGGGGATTAAGGAGTAAAAAACTGGTTTGTGCTGGTAAACAAAAGCTGAGATATGAGGTCCACCATACTTGTCCTGTGGCTCTAAATGCGTAACGTAGAATGAGTGTGCTGAGATTTCCACTAACAGTCCAAGGTGCTTTTAACTACAGTTACTGGAGTCACAATTGCATTTGTCTGGAGTGGTTTGATTTTTCCCCTGATGAGTGGAAAGCTTTCACTGATGAGAGGGGAAATCCTAGTTTATGCAAGGTGTCTGTCTCCTCTTTGAAGCTAAAAATGTTCCCTTGTGAGGGTGGAGCAGAGAGAGGAGAGGAGGTGATGTGATCCAGTGACAATTGGTAGCAGAAATCAGTGTTCATTTCCGAAAGGACTCTCACTTCTAATTTCTTTTGTCTATTTAAGCCAGTGAAGAAAAAGAAGATAAAACGCGAGGTTAAGATTCTGGAGAATCTACGTGGTGGCACCAACATCATTAATCTGATTGACACTGTCAAGGATCCGGTGGTAGGTACCTGTGTGTCACGGTGTGTGTGGTGGGCTTGCCTTCCCACCGGCTGCAGGCACGGGGCAGGCACTGCCGCATGACTTCTGCTCTCAGCTCGGGTTAGGTGCCCGTGCCTTCGTGCCAGCCAGGGACGAGTGGCATCCAGCTCATTAGGGTCTCCTGAGGTGGGCTGGTTTGGGTGAGCTCATGTTCCTCTCCATGTTCCCCAGACTCTTTTACACCCCTTCTGTGTCTTCTCTGAATTTCCCATGACTGATGGGAGATAAGTTTTGTAGCCGTACAAATCTTCCGTAACAGAGCAGAGCCTGTAGCCTTCCAGCTTCTGTGTGGCATCTGGAACATAAGTATCTGCCAGGGCAATTGGATATTAAGCACTTTGCATCCTTCTGGTTGCTGTCCTGCTCTCTGCATTGCCACAATTACCCCATTCCGGGCAAGTTTTCTCTGACTAGCAGCTGGCTGAGGTCTGTGAGTCCCAGCCTGCTGGCAGCCACGGAGAGGAAATGATGCTGCTGTAGAATTGGCAATCCTGGCTGACCTTCCTCCTGCGATGGGATGCGAGGGCTTAGCCCCTGGTGACATCTTTTGCCTTGCCCAGTGCTGTCTCTGCTCCGTGGCATGGGGAGGAGCAGCACTGGCCAAAATGCCGTGTTGGTGCTTGCTGCGTGGAGTATAAGCGGAGCTTGCTTCTGGCTGCTGCGGCAGCAGGGCTGCGTTTCTCTTGCTGTCCTGCTCCCGCCCGCTCTCCGCAGTGAGGGTTGAGCAGGAAGCATAAGCTTTCGCAGGTCAAGAGGGTCTTTTAAACCATGACTCTCTCTCTCTTGCAGTCAAAGACCCCTGCTCTGGTGTTTGAGTACATCAATAACACAGATTTTAAGGTGAGTCTGAGTGTGGAGGAGGGAGGCTTCCCATTTTTGTTAAGAGTGCTGTGATCTTGGGTTGTCAGATGCTCCTCGAGAGCTGTGGGGAGAGTTTGGAATTTTTCACCTATACCAGCTTCACCTTCCTTTCCCCGTGTAAATGAGAAACCTGTAAATAGGCTCTAGATGAGAAGGAATAAAAAGCTTGTGTGGTGAATCTCCTCCCAACTTTGAGGAGTAATTTCAACAGGTTAGATATTCTTACCCCCCTCTCAATTTAGTAATTACTGCTGTGCTATATATTCAGCCCAAGTTAATCCCTGTGCTGTGATGCTCTATATACAGCAGTGCAGTTGATGGAGCAGGTGACACTGATTTGTGCTGGAATCCTTCAGACCTGGGGACTGTGGTGTAGCAGAGGCTGGAGAGCACATTTTGCACTGTCGGTGGGCCTGGTAGTGGGGGACTGAGCAGTCTTGAATACATCTTAAGAGTTCTTCTGCTTGTTTGAGGCTGCAGCGTATTCCCTGGCTCTTCTGATTTCTGGGGAGCTCCGAGTGGTATTACTCCTTCCCGAAACGGGGGTCCTTCTGTCCGAGTATAGCTATGACTGCCTGTGCTACTGAAATGCTTCTGGCTGGCAGCAGCAAGCTGATACACAAAAGGGATATATAATTAGCAACCACACCTACTTTAATGGTATCTTTGCTTCCCCCATGTGAATCTTTATCCTAAGTCATTAAGTCAGTGGTGGAGAATTAATTGAGCAGTTGCCATTAGAAAGCCAGCAGTCATCCCCTCCTGCACTGTTCAGAGGTCTCTTTCGTTCCATGTTAATGGGATGGGCTTTTTTCTTCCTGTCTGTGCCAGAGCATTATGTAGGTACACACTTTGTAGTATGCAGCTTCAGCAGATACACCGAACACCCAGAGAAGGACCCTGGGTTGGTGTTGGTGGAAAGGAGGCAGCTTGTCAGCTGGCCCACGGACTGTCTCACCCGCAGCCCTGCTCGCGAGGCAGCAGGACAGCGCACATCGTTTCTATCCCTCTGGGGTTGGTCTGGCAAGCCTGAATCCTGCTGGGTAGGACCCTGGGCATAGCCAGAGCTGCAGCCATGCTGGCGGTGGTAGTCTTAGGGCTATTTAATCTCATGTAGAGACTTACTGCAGAGAGTAGAATAATAGTAACTTGCAGCAGCGTCTGCCCTGACAGCTCTGGGCGGGGAGATGAGTGTTGCCTCCATCAAGTAAACAGCCATGAGAGGAGTGCTATGTGGTGACCTTTCAGGGCTAATTAAAGCAGGCTTGGTTTGTCTGGGCTTCATTGACATCAGCTAGGCTGTTCCAGTGCCACGTGTATGTTGGGAATGTGCCGCTGTGCTTCTCCTCATGACCCAGGAACTCTTCATAAGGCTGATCCTGGAAGTTTTTAACTTTCTATTTAGAGATTTTTTCCTTTTTTTAAAAATTTTTCCTTTTAATATATGGCTTGAGATAAAATAGATTGCTAGGGCAGTGGCACACCTTGCTGAGGATCATTTTGTGTGTCCCCTAGTCAAAATGTGATTACATTATTCTGTTGTGTCCTTAGAGGAAAAAATGACCAAAGATATCACCCAGTAACTGAAATATGTTCACAAAGTGAAGTGTTAAGTAGTAACTTGAGGCTGGTGGCCAATAGGGACTCTTAACTGAAAAATGCACGGCTTGGAGTACGTGGTAGGTCAGCTGTCCCAGCCATGCTGAGAGCCATCGCAGGCACTGTTGCAGCCAGTAAGGCAACATTGGTCTGGCCGCAGCAGAAGTAACCATGCTCACCTCTGGCTGTTGCATTAGAAACAACGATACGAGTTTGCAGCAGATCATTTCTAGGCTCCCAGGAGAAAGCCTGGCTCCTCGAGGAAGTCCAGATTCACAGCTGTACAAGTCCAAGACAGAAAGTATTGATGCTTTTGATGCTGATTGGTACAAGGCAGGAATAACTTGTCTTGGGAATGCAAGCATGTCCCCCAGGGCATGCAGTATGGCTGTTCGTGTTCAGAGCTTATTTGTAACCTGAATTTCACTAGCTACGTATGGGGCGTGTGGGTTATCTGAGCTACACTCCCACAAGCTCTGCTGCCTGTTTGGGTAGGTTCCTGGGGCCGCAGCTGACTGGCAGATTACAGAGCTGCTGCTACTCACAGGTGGATACCTGTGGATATCTTCTATACAGAGGATCCCAAGCTGTCTCCTCCTTTGCTCTGAAGTGCCCTTGCCAAGCAGAAAGTGCACAGAGTAGATGAGAACACTTGTGTTGGAGGTCTTGGCTTGCCCTATACCTTTATACATGAAGCAGTTGGAGAGCACACAGTCATTGTCCCCTCTGCTACACAGTCCTGATCTCCCCAAGCTGGAGTTAAGTGCCACATGAGCTAATCCTGGTGACGGGGACCTCTTCTCTTTGTTTTGAGGTGGCTGCTGCTGTTCTGCGCATCTCTGCATTGACTTCTGGATTCAGCAGTGCCGATGCAGTACCATGCATCTCACTGGCAAATCACCTTCAGGGTGTGTGAGGGAGTTCCCAGGGCAGCTTGTGTACAGCAGGTGGTTTCTGACCACTTTACAGGATTGCATTCTTCTCTGTCCTGTTGGCAATAGTTGCTCACAAGCTTGGATGTCTCCTCAGTTTTCTCCTTTCTGGCAGTTTCTTTCCTTCAACATTATTTTTTTTTGCTTAATGTTAATACTTTCACCCCTTTGCCCATCCAAATGGCAGGACGCTATTCATGTCCATGCACTCATGAAAATGGCTGCTGGGTTTCCTCAGCTTTCTGTGCATGGGCAGAAGCTGCAGTTCTGTGGGGCCTAAGCCATGGTTGTGGACGATTTTGGATCAGAAGCGCAAGTTTGTATTCCACATGGTTTGCCTATTTTTAAATGATGGTATAAACAGGAGACTTAGGAGGAGACTCCCTAGAGCTGATTACATTTTCTTAAATTACCTGGCTGAAAGTGACGGCTCTGTACTTGCAGAGATGATGAGTTGGAACTAGACTAAATGCGCATTCTGCTCTGTGAGGATGGCAGCTTGTGTATGAGGCTAGTGTTTCTCTTCAGACCTGCTGTATTACTTGTCATCTGTAAGCACTCGAGCTACCCACAGTCATCTGCCTTAAATGATAGCTGTGCTGCAGAGCCATGCAGTCAATTGAGTAACCATCAGTGAAATTAAATGTCTTTTGCTAATTGGCTTCAAACTACAAATGAGGCGCCTGTCCCTCAACCACTGCCAGCTGTCACATATTTTGTGTAGCCCGTGAGCGTACCTGGTACTGTGCCTTTCATTGCCCCGAAGAGGCAAATCCCTCAGGAAAGAAGGGGGCAGAGCCAGGTCTCCAGGAGCAGTGCTGCATTGAGTTTGCTATTTTGTTCTTAAAACACAATAGCAGGTTTGCAGCTGAAGAAGAGGAGATGGGCAAGAAAGGTGAGCGATGAAAGGTTGCTTCAGGATGTTCAGCCTGTTGGAGTTGTGCGGACAGAGGGCTTTTGAGTCAAATCTTCCACTTTGCGTGCACCTCGGTGAATTTTCAGGCTAAGTTGCTGTGAGGGAAATGCGTGCCTGTGTTTTATCCTTGTATATCCAAGGTTAGTTTAAAAAATAGTTGTTGCCCTGCATAGGCGATGCAGAAGTATGAAAGATTCTCTTCCCTTGCATGGCTGCCGAGGCTGGGATGCTTTGGGATCTGTTTCCTTTTCTTTTGCTGCTGCCTGCCGTGCACCCCAAAGCAGTGCCTCTCTCCTCCGACAGCTCCTCGCAGCCACCCTGTTGCTTTGCAGATGCTGCTTCCTGCACGTAGCCAGCTATGTTGCTCACTCAAGGGAGAAGAATAAGCGTTTAACTCCTGTCAGCCCCGTGGAGAGAGGAAGCATGTCTGTGCCTCCTTGGGCACTAATGGGATTAGTTTACGATTGGTTACGTGATGTGTGCCAAAATATCACCGAAAGCTGGAGCGGGGTGGAGGCTGCCGGTGGGTGAGTTTGGCCTTTCCTTGTGCTCTGTATGGGGAAAGATCAGCCCAGGTCTCCGAGGCCTTGTGTGATCCTGAGCACTGGCAACTAGCTGAGCAGATGTTTGAGCTGGGTCTGAGTGATCCCCACCGTGATGTTTCTGATAGTTTTACTCCAGAGAGCCAGCTGTAAGAGCAGAGCATGGGACATGTCTTCAAGGGAGGTGTCTACCCTCCCCTGCTAGGCTGGGCAAAGGGGATTTGGAGCCCGCTATCAAAGCCTTCTTGGGGCAGCTGCTGTGTGGGACCCACTTGCAGTGGAAACCTTGGCTCTGTCCTTCAAAGCTTTCTGTGTTCACTGGCTGCCTGCAGTGGGACTGAGCACGCTCTTGCAGGGACTGTTCCCCGCAGCAAGCAGAGCCTGGGCACTGCTAGCCACGCTGTTGGCCTTGGCACAGCGAGAGGGTCAGAGGTGCTGGGTTTCACAGGCAGCTCTACTAGGGAAGTCTGTTGAAAGCTGGTTGCCCAATGGTTGCCTCTGCTGAAGGCTATGAGTCAGAGAACCAACAGCATCATGGGCCTGAGAAGAAAGGCATCGGTGACCTCCCTTCCATCCCCTCCCTGCTTATGGGCAGCGAGAGGCAGAGGAGCCAGGGAATGGGGAAAATGGGATCTAGCCTTGGTTCTGCCACTGCCCTCCTCCTTCCCCAGGTGCATTGATGTTGCCAGGCGAAGTTGAACAGATGCTTAAAACATGTCTTTCTGGGAATCATCTCTCTCACCGCAAAGTGTTTGTTACCTAAGCAAGCCATTTAGACAAACTCCTGGAAGGGCTCAGCTGTCCTCTGCTGGCCCTGGGTCGTATATCAGAGCTGTGCGCAACAGATTCAGGAAATCTATCCCTGCTGTAGCTTGTGGCTGTGTCTTTTTTGCTCCCTGCTCACTTGTCTGCTTCAGTGAGTTGCCTTAGGAATCATCCCAGCTCATGAGAATACAGTGCAGCTTGTGTCCTGGAGGCTGTTAAAGCTCTGCATGTGTAAGTGACACTTGTATGTTGTCAAATGATTTGCCAGAGCATTATTGGGGGCGGTGGAGCTGTTTGGAGCTGGCCATAAGTAAGGCAGGATCCTGAGGATCTCGGCACAGGCCTGGAGGGGATCTGGGGCCAGAGCTGCTTTCTTGGAATGTGAATTTCAATCCGTCTCTGAGATTTTTCCTGAAGCTGCCAAGTGGTGTCTGTGATAGGCAGCTGGCTCCAGTGCTGATGCAGTCGGTGATTTCACTGAGCTGTGAGGTGATCCTTGTTTGTTAGAAAGGGCAGAGGGGTCTGGTCCTACTGCTGCCCTGTGAATGTCCTTCCTTGCCCTGCCCTGGCGTCTCGCCTTGCTTCCCCTGGATGAGAGCACAGCCCTATGGGGTTGGGCTGGCACTGCTGCCAATGACAGATATAGAGCAGAAGGCAAATTCAGGGCCAGTTGTGACCTGGCGTGGGAGCAGCAGGATGATGAGTTCTCCGGTGACAGTGCTGGTGGCATGGTGCAGGTTAAAGTGCACCCTGGATCTTTGTCATTTCCGCATGAGTAGCCGCAGGACACAGAGGAGAGGAGGGTGGTGAATGTGTGCTGGCAACAAGTACCTCCCTGAAACTCTGAGCTGTGCTCTCCTTGGCCCCACAAGCATTTCTGTGCTGTTGAGTTGCATTAGCTTTTATCCTGGGATAGAGGGGAGCCTCTGCGGCTATGAGGCTGTCTCTAGCCCATGCTCCTTTAGGTTAATGTTTTCCTCTCCCTGCCCCACCTTGAGCACTTGGAAGCCTTGCCTGTGTGTTCCCAGCCTGCCTGCTCTGAATGCTGTTATCTATGTTGTCAAGTCACCGTGATGACTTTGCATGTGAACAGAGAATCAAGATCATCTGTGCCAACTCCAGCAT
>NW_009191364.1:0-14993 GCF_000690835.1 Fulmarus glacialis | reverse complement strand
GTGTTCTTGCTCCCAGTTGCTAACGCTTGCCTGCCTGTCTCCTGCTGCAAAAAAGTCGTGACAGGTCTGAATGATCCCAGAACATTTCACAGGAGCTCTGCGTCCTTTTTGGATTTCCTAGCGTGTAGCCGTGGCAGGTCTGAGACCAGGACAGCCCTCGCGAGTGGCAGCATTCACAGGGGATCGGGAATGGGGTCAGTGATTGGAGGCAGGTGGGGTGCAGGAAATGAAACTAATCCAAATCTGGAGTATTTATTTTTGTTTCTCTTCCCCGCCCCCTTCCCCCCCTCTCCCTCCCCAAATCTGTTTCAGCAACTGTACCAGATCCTGACAGACTTTGATATTCGGTTTTATATGTATGAGCTGCTGAAGGTGAGTGGCGTTGCATATGGCAGTCTGGATGGGGAGACCAGAAATGAGAGAGGCAGTAGCGGGGCTCATGGGGCAGTGCTACTAAGCAGTTACTTCTCTCATGTTCAATGCAAAATCCATATCTCGTAGCCCGGGAAGGTTTGGGAAGAGATCTGGTCACATGGCTTGTTGCTGTGAGGTATTACAGCCAAACTGGGAACCTTTGGTCACCTCCAAAGACCCTCTGATTCTCTGGGGTCTGTTCTTTCCCCGTGAAGCGTTTGTGATTGTTAGTGGCGAGGTAGGGCTGTGCTTGTCTCCCTGTGTCTCTAGCACCGTTGGGCTGCTATGAGGAAAACCAACTCCCTCCCAGCCAGACCCAGTACAAGCACCGAGAGGCGTTTGTAGGGCTGGGGAACTGGGGGCTCTTTAGCATGCTAGGGAGAGTGGAAGAGAGGGATTGCCAGCTCCAGGCTTTCTTCTGCTACAGTATTCAAATGCAGCTCCAGAACGTGACTTCTGCCCACTTGGTCTTAGACGCGTCTGTCTCTGGGTGGGGGATCTAGGACACTTCAAGAACAAGCTGGCCAGCTCGGTGCCCTGTGGTCACAGAACCCCATGGATGTGGTCTTGGGGAACAAAGCTTCTGGTTTTGCTGGCTGTTACATGTTGATAAAACACTGGTATTTTCTTTTGAGACGTCCCAGCCAAAGGTTTCCCTGCCCCTCTGACAAAGGGCGAGGAGTGCCCTAAATACCTCCTTTTTACTAGCCTAGCTTGCACCTTTCCATGGAAATGCTCATGGAGCCATGTGGCAGATCTGTGAGATCTGCTGCACTGCCTCTCTGGGGTCTCCAGCTGCAGGACATGGGAGGCAGCAGGGCATTAGGGAGCGCTTACAGGTTTCAGCTGATCCCAGGACTCTTCTGTGCTGACCTGCTGGAGCAGCACCTTGGCTGTGTCAGGCAGGGCCTTGGGACTTCTGAGCTGGCATTTTGCAGGTCCCCTGCCTCTGGAAATGAGAGTGGGACAGGCTAGGGAAAGCCCTTTGTGCTCCACGACTTGGTGACTGTGGGAGACTTCCTGAAATAGATCTAGTGAGCTTGAGGGAGGCTTTCATCTCTGCACCCCCAAGCTTGCTGCACCTGTCTGCAAGGGAAGACCTTCCTACTGAAGGTTGGAGGGAGCTTGAGGCAGCCCAGGATTAGGGTGGGAGGGGTGATGAGGTTTAGATGATCCAGCCTTGGGACAAGCAAGACACTAGAACAGCTTCATCCCTGGAAGCAGTTTTTTCAGCCTGTTATAGATAGATCTCCTGTACTGGAGATCCCAGGACCACCGTTTGTTGTGACTCCTGTTGGTTGCGAGGCCACGTGTCATTGCAGGGATATTCCCTGAGGCCTTGCTGTGATGCAAGCTGTTGCTTTCTATGCTTCCCGCTGCGGCAGAGGCCCAAGGACAGTGTTACTTCCCTGGCACTGATGTCTTGGATATTGAATGACTGCAGGCTGTACCCTCCTTCTGTGCTGCTGGAGATCTCAGAGCATCTGATAGATGTTGATCACATCTCCCTCCCCCTTGGAGATGAGAAAACAACGTTCTCACCCCCTTGCTGAAGGAAGCAGCTGCATGGTGGGGGGGGGCGAGTGATGCAAGGTCACAGAGCTGGAGAGCTTAGGTGTGCTCCTGCCTTCAAGCTTTAAGCAGCATCGCCCTCCCTCATGTGCTATCAGCTGCCTTTTGTAAGTGCAGGTTTGGTTTAAATGAGCAGGACAGAGGTGACTTACTAGCTTAAGTGTGTTTTGGGACACAGGTGGAAAGCTGCACTGGAAGGCCTTAAAACTGTATGCATGTAAGAATCATCCCCTTCTGGGGAAGAGAGTGTGACCTAGGAAGCACAGGGCTACCTAGGCTGGAGCATTGGGCTTGTCACCAGGTGAGACGCCTCTCTGCATCATGTTCTTCAAAGACTGTGCAGGGAACACGGTTCGGACCTGTGACTGCAGTAGGACACAAGATATATAGAGTTGTCTTGCCAGCTTGTCACTTCATCACGTGCAGCATAAGAGCTGAAAATGCCAGTTTCTTGTGCCAGGGTTGCAGCAGTTCCTCGTGGACGGGGCACTCTTGCTCTTGGCCGAGAACTGTCCATTATATTGTTAATGCTGTGCCTGTGGTTACAGACATGTCTAATGTATGTGCGTGTGTCTGCCAGGCCCTGGATTACTGTCACAGCATGGGGATCATGCACAGGGACGTCAAACCCCACAACGTCATGATAGACCACCAACAGAAAAAGGTACTGTGGCACCAGGGCTCTTACAAGCAGGGTTTTTCCAGGGAAACTACCGCTGCTGTACAGCTGCCTGGGCAGCTGTACTTACCCCTTTAACCTTTCTTTACTGGTTCCCCTCCACTTGTGCCTGTGTCAGGAGATGGCCAAAGTCCCACTGGGGAGCACTGCAGTGGGAGTCCATGGCTTGGAGGTTGCTCTTCCCTCCAGCCAACCCCGCTGGGTTTCTTTGCTGAGAGGAGCAGGTCTGGGCCATTAATCTCCACCTCGGGAGGTGTGGCAGTAGGAAGCAGAAGAAGGGTGGCCTTGTCTGAAATACACGTGGATATTTTTACCTAAGGAACATAAGCTCCTCCTGTAGTACAGCCTGCTTGTCCTGCAGTGGCTTCCTCACTTCTGGGGCGTGCTGGTTAGATCACAGGAAACGTTTGTACCCAGCTCACTACCATGGAAATGGGTAGCACAGGGAGCTTCCCCACCCCATCACGGTACTTGTACCTCATCGGGTGCTGTGTGTACCTGTCTCCACAGGGACCTGGGATTTGCAGCAGCGAATTAGTTGCTGGTCCACAGGTCTCTCCCTGTCAATCAGCAGTGGCTGTACAGGCAAGATTTATAAGGAGGGGGAATTTCTTACTAGACCCGCTGTCCTTCAGTAACACACCAGGTCATCCATCCCTGCAGCTGCAGAGGAGATGCTCTGCCTTGCAGGATGTGGTGGGCCCCCCTCCTACCTCGTTTTCTGCTCTCAGCCACCAGTTAAAATCAACACTGCCTTCAGCCCAGCCCCTCTAAAGAGCAGGATAAGACAGCTGGCTTTTGCCTGTTCCCTAGTATGCAATGACCTGTCCGCTGTGGCTGGTGGTTCTGGTAAGGAGCCAGTGGCCCAGCAGTAACAGTGTGCTTGGACTCAGGAGGCAAAGGAGCTCTCCAAGCTGGACTTTGCCCCACCAGCTGGTGATAGGGGGAAGGGAAGAGCCTGACCAGAGCACTGCTGAGAGCATCTCCTGTCCTCAGAGCACCTCCCTGCATCCCGGGCTCCACGCTTGCATTACAGGATTGAGAGGTTTAGCCAATGTGGCTTTCACCTAACTGGCTCCTACTGAGGCTCCTGACTCTGTTTCTTTATCGCATGTTCAGCTGCGGCTCATAGACTGGGGTCTGGCCGAATTCTACCATCCAGCTCAGGAATACAATGTCCGTGTGGCCTCTAGGTACTTCAAAGGACCGGAGCTCCTTGTGGACTACCAAGTAAGAGTCTGCCTCCTCCTTGCTAGCCAGTGATACCACTTGTGGTTGGACCTTGGCCACCTTTGGGTTGTATGGTTTTGCCTGCCAGAGCGTTGCCTGAGTTGGAAAGAGGCTGGCTGTGAAGTGAAAAGGCTGAGGTTGCCTGTGCGGTTGGGGAACCGGGCTGTGGTAAGCATGCCTTTTCTGACAGCTTCTCCTTTTTCCTCTCAGATGTATGACTACAGCTTAGACATGTGGAGTTTAGGCTGTATGCTGGCAAGCATGATCTTCCGAAAGGAGCCCTTCTTCCACGGCCAGGACAATTATGACCAAGTAAAGACTTTGCTACCTGGCTTATTTCATGAGATGTTTGTCACCGCTTCATCTCTGTGTGTATACTGGGGAGGTTCTGGGGATCAGACCACCAGGCTGGGAGGATGTTGCTGCGTGCTTAGTTAAGCCATCTGGGATTATGCTTCACTGCCTTGTGTAGGAGACTTGTTTTCTGCACATGTTGCAAAAACAAGTTTCAAGGGAGATATTCCTTACAACTGGGATGTTTCCAGAAGGAGAGCTCTTAGATTTGGGCAGCTCTGCCTCTGTGAAAAGAGTGGTGGCCTGCCCTTCTGCTCTCTCTCAACATGCCTTTTGTTCCAGCTGGTTCGCATCGCAAAGGTCCTGGGCACAGATGAGCTGTATGGGTATCTCAAGAAGTACCACATAGAACTGGACCCGCACTTCAATGATATCCTGGGCCAGTAAGTGGAGAAGTGAAATGCAGCCTTTTTCCCTTGTAACATAGAGGGAGATAAACTGATGTCCATCCCTGTGAAAAACTCTCAGCAAAGGCCTGTTTTGATCTTCTGGGTCACAGTGCTGCTTGCAGGCCTTCCATCTGGCTGCTCATGTCATCTCAGGAGGTCATTGAAACGCAGGCTCTTTCTTTTTGCTTCTCCCATGATCCACAAGCCATCCCCTGTTTCTTCCTTCTGCTCATTGACATTCTAGAAGTGGAGATGTAGACACTGGGGTTGAGTGTGGGCTGGCTGAGGGGCTCAAAATCTCCCAGCTGAGATTTCTGAAAAGGATGAGAGGTGGATGGGATAGCGAGGACAGCTTCTGTGAGGCTGGCTGGCAAGCCAGAGCACTTCTGGTGCCAAGGGTGTCACCTGCTGCATGCTGCTGTCTAGTCCCTGTAGAGAGAAGGGAATGTGCAATATTGTGCCTTTCCCAGGCGTAGGACATCCACACAATTGTGTACCTAAAGAAGAGGTTTTTTCCCCCTTTGGCAAGTGTTTGCTGAGCAGTAGCTTGTGTAAGGAAGAGCTGTGTAGGCAGCGCCTGTCGCAGCCATCTCTTCTCAGAAGTAGACAGTGGCAGGTGATTCCCCTGGGACCTCTGGGTACTGCTGGTCAGAGCTGGGCAGTGACAGCTGGTCCCTTTGCAGGCATTCCCGGAAGCGCTGGGAGAACTTCATCCACAGTGAGAACAGACACCTGGTCAGTCCTGAAGTCCTAGATCTCCTGGACAAGCTTCTGCGATATGACCATCAACAGAGGCTGACCGCCAAGGAGGCGATGGAGCACCCCTATTTCTGTGAGTCTGTGGAGAAGGTGGGGCCAGCTGGGATGGAGAGGGGTCTTGGGTTGTCGGGGCAAATTTCGGCTCCCTGCTCTGTGAAAGCCTTAGCAGCTGTGTGGGTTTTGAGGGCAGTTTCTCTGGAAGGGTTTGCCAGGGTGGAGCTTCCGCTTTATTAAATGCTGTTTCCCCTTCCTGCCTGGTCTGTGTCTCCTGCAGATCCAGTGGTGAAGGAGCAGTCCCAGCCCAGCTCAGAAAACGCTGTGCTCTCCAGTGGCCTGACAACAGCACGATGAAGACTGGAAAACGACGGGTAATTCAAGATGTTTACAAATAAAAGCAAAACCTTCGGTCACACAGTGAAGGGAAAAGAACCAAGGACCCCCCCCTCCTTCCCCTCCCCTTTATACTCGGCAGAAATCTAACCTTGGGGGGGGGTGTCATAAACCTCAGTTCCTCTCTGGTGGTTGTGGTTAATGTAACTCTAACCCTGTGGTACCAAAGCCCTGGGCAAATGGTCTTGCAAGAGCTAAATATGTAGTGATATCCCCAGGGCTCAACACAACTGATTCTGGTTCACATCTCTATGGATCCTTCTCTTCCTTCTCAGTCCAGCCTTCCCCACCACGCTGGTGGGGACAAATTGGTCGTTCCACCATCAGCCCTTAGCATGCCTCTTTCTAAACATGCCTTTCTGACTCGTAGACTCTGGATGAACCAAATTCAGGCTGGGGGTCAGCAGGTGCAACTCTGTTTTGAGGTCCAAGTCCTACTGCTCACTCTGGGCTTGAATTTGGCCCTTGAACTCCAGTTTCAATTGTGAATGCCGGGGCAGTTGGGGGAGGGGGGAGGTTCAACAAAAAACAGCCCACAAACCCAGCAGTGTCTCAGGATTGGTTTGGAGCATTAAAACGAAGGGACTGATCCAAGTTGCTGGGGAGAGGTGAGATCCCCCCTCCAGGTGTGTTTGACAAAGGCTCGCTCTGAGAAGAAACTCAATAGACCTGCTTTGGAAACTTGTGAATGTGAGGGCTGCTCTTGTGGCAGGAGGCGGGAGGGACTATCCAGACTTTCCCACCGAGCTCAGGAAAGTCAGTGTTGCAAGACTTCTTGTGATAGGTGTGCAACCACGTACCTCATGACGTGGCTCCCATGAGAATTCGTGCCAGACGCAGACTTGTGCCAGAGCACAGCTCTGGAGCGGTTCGATCCAGCACCGCAGGATGGAGGAGTGGAGAGGAGGCCAGGGAGGAGAGCAATGGAGGAAGAAGGATCAGCAAACAGCGGCGTGGTCTGTCGGGGAGGGGGCTGTGCAGCTACTGATCCAGGACTTGGGATCCCACGTAGTGTTTTAACGAAGTCAGCCATTTGTTGAATCCTGGGGTGCCGATCCTGTTGCGGGGGGGTGGGGGGTTCGTCTTGTGGGTTCTTTCATCAGATCCCTCGATGGCTTTATAGCCCCACAATTCACAGTTGCCTCCTCTACTTGTTCTGTGTGTAACTTCATCAAGTGGTTCTGGTGACACTCAAACCTAGAAGCTGGAGATAGTGTTTTCCCACCAGCACCTAAACACAGAATTTCCTTCTGCGGCATTGTTGAAATAGTTAATTTTTTATAAGGTTGCAATGTTTCTATTTGAAACATCTGTTTACATTCCATATTCCAATAAAGTTCTATTGGCATCGATAGCAGGTCAATCCATTTGTATAATTCACTGAAACCAATAAATATCTATACGTCTGAACGTCTGCCGTCTCAAATCTATGGGATAGCCAGAAAGAGTGAGAGCGGAAGGCATTGCCTCCTCGAGGAGGTCAGGTTGGCTCTTCTAGCCCCTCTTGTCTTGAGTATTTTGGGATCTCTTAGTCTTTGGTTGCAGTTTTTCATGCTGTCAGCCCTGAGAGTTTCACTGTGGCAGAATGTCTCCGCTTCCATGGGGCTGCAGAGGAGGTGCAAGGTTCTGGATACAGCGTGGGAGTTGGCTGTTGTGGTACATTCGACTCAAACAGCTGGTGCCCGAGATGGTGGTCTCGGTCTGTTACATGGCTGGTCAGACGAGACGTCACCGATGCGTGGCTGGAAGTTGGGGGTTCTGCACGTGCGTGCCCCCATGCTTGTCTCGTCTCAGCCTGGGTGGATGGCTTTTTCTAAAGATGTGCTGACAGGGAGTAGCTCTTCTTTCCTCCCACCCTGGGATGTGACCGGTGCATGAGCTCAGTTATTGGTGTCTGGGCTGAGGAGCCGTCTGGTGTTGCTGACATGTCACAGGGCCCTCACTAACATTAACTCTCCTGCAGATGCTGCTGAAGGCTTTGGCGACTGTTTCCAGCCCTTTGTTCCTCCATCTGCCCGACCTACAGGCTGCCTGGCCTTAGAGGCATGGGGTTCTCTTGTGCTCTTAAGCTGTTCTAATACCAGCAGGCTTGGTTTGGGGTTTTAACATCAATTTCTGAATTGATTTTAAACATGTATTGAATTGCTCCATTGAGAAGAGGCAGGAGTGGATGTTTCTCATGGCCTGTCCAAGTTGCTATGGTAGAAACTTGTCTGTTTTCCAGGTCTTGTGTGTTGGCATTCCCAGCTCCTGGAGAGCCAAGGCAGAAGAGGCGTGGGGGAGAAGAATGGGTTCAGTGTGGGAATTTTGATAGGTGAAAAATGCTGATTGTTGTATGTGAGTGCTTGTCAGTGTCCAAACCTGATGGTGGAGTTTCAAGGTGGTGCTTCGGGAAGTATCAGTTCTGTAAACCTGAGTCAGAAATTCTTTCCTGGTACGCTCAAGCAGAGGAAGAGAGATGCTCTTCCCAGCGAGTGAAATGGGTAAATGGCTTCCCCTCGCTGCGGTAACCAGAGAGGCTGGAACAACCTGCCCGTATCTCCCCACATCCCTACCTCAGCTCTAGGGTAGGATGAGCTGTGACAGGCGCATCCCAGAGGGAAACATGGCAGCTGAACAAGCGTAGCCTGGGAGCGAGGAGGGTGTGGAGTCTCCTGATCCCAGGGCGGTGTGGACGCTTGGCTGCAGCTTGGACAAATTCCTCTCTGCACCCATCGGCCCATCCGGCACTCGGAGCAGGAAACCCTGCTCTCCTCTGGACCTTAGCAAAGTGTCGTCCTGCCTGTAGGGACAGCTGGGAGCTGGAGAAGACAGTGTCTTATGCTTAGGAAGGAAGGAGGCTGGGAAACATGCATCTTCATACGCTTTCTCCTGGAGAAAGTTGAGAGTTCTGGCCTTTTAGCTGGCCTGGCCCCAGCTTTCTAGCAGAGATAGAGCACAGGTTTGGCTGAGTGCCTTGTAAGAGGAAAGGCTCAAAACCAGAACCACGGCAGCCATTGAGGGATGCGGTAGGAGAGGGATGCGGTAAGCAACTTCCCCAGCTTCTCCGCGCCTGTTGCAAGTGTGCTGTGGCATGCCGGAAGCCTTTAGCGGGACTAAAGAAGATGTTTGAGGCAGTGCAGGGTGGGGAGAAAAAAGTCCAAACTTGTGTCTGGCTGCCCATGAAAGCGCTGTTTTGCTGGACTGCGTCTTTCCCTTGCCTTGCTCGGCCCTGCCTTTCCTTCTCACCCTGCCGCCCCTTCTAAAGCAGGCTGAGGATCCCCCGCTGTCCCCACATCCAGAGGGGGACGGAGGGTGCGGCCAGGCCTGGCTGGGAGCAGGGTGGCAGGTTCTGGGGCAGCATGCCCAGCCATCTCCTCATCACCTGGGGCCAGAGGAGCTGGCAGTGCCCTGTGACGCTCATTTCCCTCCTCACGTCTCTCCTCAGGTCCGATGCTGTTGCTCCCAATTTTCCATAAGCAGAATGAGAACCAAATCAAACGTCCTATCAGCGCGTGTAGAGTGACGGCGGGCAGACTGCGCGGCGCAGGCAGGGCTGAGAGCGGGGCAGCACGCCTGGCTGGACGGCACTCGCCTCTTTATGACCTTCCCTCCGAGCGTTAAAGGTTCTTCTGCCTTTGGTTCCTTGTTGAGCTCTTCCTGACCCAGAAAGCGTGGAAATGTGAAGGGTGTGCAAAGCAGTTGTTGGTTAGTTGTTCCTTCCTCCGTTCTTGCTGTTCTCCCCCAACCTCTGATGGACCACGGTTAGCCAGCTTGCGCCTGTCTCTGCCAGGGCACTGGGGGGGCAGGGGATGTAGTAACACAATGGACAGTTCTATATTATAATTAAAATAATTCTATATTGTTGAATAAAAGTTTTAAAAGAAGCATACGAGGAGGAGTATTCAGTGGGGAGGGAGCTGTGGGTCAGGACTGGCCACACTGGAGGATGCTGGCAGCGTGAGCCGTTCCCTGTGCCCTGCTAGGACAGGCTGGGTGAGGAGAGCAGGAGGAACTAGTTGTACAAAATCACCGCAGGCACAAGCAAAGGAGCTGCTTGCCAGCTTCGGGGGTGTCCCTCCTTAGGCCCTCGCTTCTCTTCTGGAGGTGCCTGCCTGGGTGGTGGCCTGGGCGCTAATGCTGGTACCTGTTTTTCCCAGCCTGTGGGGCTTGGGCATGGCTCTGATCTGCACCCCAGGAGCTCCCATCTCTTCCTCTTTCTTGGGCTAAGACAACTCCTCCCCAGCACCATCACTGCAAAGCCCTGAGCTTGGAGCTCCTGCCCATGGGCCTCTGTATTGCAGGACTTCCCCTACAGATGTGGTGCTTCACCAGCAGCTCTTGGGAGAGCATGGCTGCAATGCTGGTAGTTGTCCAAGCTGTGCTCTGGTCTTAGATGTTAACCACTTGAAACTCTGGTCTGAAAACCTCCAGCTGGACTCTGTATGACTGTACATGGTCATTTCTCTTCTGTTGTCCTATTCCTTCACTGCCCGTGTGTTTATCCCTACACAGTTTTCCCCTATACTGAAGCTGCCCAGGCTAAGGGTACCTCTGAGGCAAGGCTCTTGACTGGGAAAGATAGACCTGTTGCTGGTTCCCAGGGAGGGGAGCTCGGGTAAGGTGAGCCGTGGGCTCCTGCTGGCACAGAACCACATGGTGCTACTCTCACCCAGCCCTGGGCAGTGGCCAAAGCGGAAAAGCAGGAGTGAGTCCTTGCACAAAGCCTGTGAGTGGTACAGGTGGAAATTTGCCAACACCATCCTTGTGCATCACACCTGGAGATGTGCCGATGAGGGGGCCAGATGTGGACAGGTACATCAGGTAAGTTCAAGCTACTGGTGCTGTAAGGCAAGGCTTGGTCCATTGCTGAGGCACGGTGTAATGATAGCCCTGTTGTACCCAGGACTGTGCTGATCTCTGGTGCCTAGCTGGTGTAGATCTGGCCAGTGGTGAGAGCCTGTCCCTGCAGGGAAGAGCCCATGGTGGGGTCCACCTGAGGTCCACATGTGCTGGGCAGAAGCAGCGCTGCGAGCATATGCTGAACTGAGGTCCCTGCAGCATGGTGGCACATCCAAGTGCTGTTGCTGCCTCATCTATCCCTCTCCTGACGCTGTTGGGGTGTGTCCCCCATTCCCACAAGCTGCCCGCTGCAGCCCAGGTCCTCTCCAGGTCAACAGCTTGTCTCTAAAGGATGCTCTCAATGACTCCTTTTTTTAACTGTTGCTTGTCAGAAATAAACTCTTCTTTGCCTGCCCGTTTTTTGTCTTCAGTTTGTCAAGAGTCAGAAAGGTTTTGTTCATTCTTACCCCTTGCTCCACCTTAACGTCCATTGCACGGTGGTCTCACCAAGGCAGAGTGTCCTGCTTCCTTGACTTTCTCTGCCAAAGAGCTCTAGCACACACTGGCACTGTCTTCTTCTGCACCCGCTGATATTTACACTCCCCTGTTCTCTTCTGATTCCTTGCTCAGCAGCAGCCCAGCTTCCTCCTCCTCCTTCTGCGTGGTGTTCAGCCAGCATGAGGTCCAAAGCCTTCGTCCAGGTTCCCTCAGCGCCCAAAGCCACTTTAGTACCTTGTCTCCCCTTACATGTGGTGGCTATGGATATCCCACCCAACTGCCTTTTTGGTTTCCTTGTTACAGCTGCCCTTCATCCAGTCCTGCTCCCATAGGAAAATCCAGGTTGGGACAGACGGCTGGAGTCATCTGGACAAATCCCAGGATCTCACACTCCTTGCAGAAGTGATTGCTTTGTTCTCGTTTTTGCCATGCAGTGAAGGTTTTTGGCTCACAAAGGTACTGACTGAATCCGGTTCTGGTTTTACTGGTCCAAGTACTGTCCTTTCAGCTGGCCCACTGGGCCATGCAGCCAGCCCTAGGCATCTGCTCTCCAGCGATGGCTTAAGCGGAGAGGGCAATGGTCCAAGTTAGGATTTCCCAGGCTGTGAACCTGGACCGTGTGCTCCAAGGCAAGTACAGACTTGGTGATACTGGAGAGAGCTGCTACGTTTTGCTCTAGTAACTGCACCCAGCAATGTGAAACTTAAGAGGAGCAATGTTTCAGGAGCTTCCTGAAGATCTCATTCCTCTGAAGGCATCGGATTGCTGGGAACTCTGAAGGGCAGGAAATGCTTTAGTGAACAGTTATTTCTGGAGCGGGCAACCTCTGCTCGCTTCTTGGACCAGGTTGTTCTCTTAGGATGGGCCTTTTCCTCCACCTGCTCCCCAAAATCCAATCCCTCTACGTGCTGGGAATTGGGAACGGGCGTGATGTAACGTGTCGACATCTTGCTAGCGATCTTCCAGGTGGGTAGCATCAGTGTGTGAGTCTCATTGAAATACATCTCCCAGGGACCTTTTTCCAAATGCCAGCCTTGACTATTAATATGTGTTAACATCTCATTAGGCTTCTCTGTTTCTGCCCTCTCCTTTCACCCGCACATGCCTGGGGAAGGAGGAGAGGCAATGGGTATTATTTTTTGTTAAAATTCATTGAGGAATAGGGACAATTTGAAACTACGATATATTTCCATGTACATGACTTGCAGCAAAACATGACATTAAAATGGTAAGTGGAGAGCATGTGAATGAGCAGGCTGCTCAGGAATGGCAGCTGGATATTTGTCCCAGTTGTCTCTTACCATCTGATTAAGGGAACAAGTTATTTAATCGTGCCATATAAAGTGTACTCTAACCCACTGACTAAATATAGCTGATCATTTCTAAATACTGCCTTGCTTTTTGTGTGCTCCACTTGTTTGTGCGAGGAATTGTAAATGAAGGAGCAAGCGCTGCTAACCCGGGTGCTGTGAGGGACTGCGTTTGGGACAGTCGGAGCATTTGTAGCCCAAGGGAGAGACAAGCACAACGACATTGTGATTGTCATTGTGATTTGGATGGAGCATTAGTTAGCAACAAGAGCTACACAAGGGCCTGCAGAATCATAAAGCTGATATAGGATGGTGATTTTTATGCTGTTTAGTGTCTGTACATTGAAAATAGGTGCTATGGATGTTATTACAGCAGGAAGAAATGTAATACGTTTCAGTTTAAAAATGTAATTTCTAGCCCAAGTTGTTCCTGTTAAGCCTCTTCAGCTGTGCAAGGCCCTGTCTATACTCAAAAGCATTTTCACACCAGTAAAGCTGTACATCAGCCCCCCTCCTTATATCGTCAAGGTACTGCATCTTATCCCAGCTCAGAAAAAGAAAAAAAACCAGCGTTTCTTTGCAGTCATGCAGTAAGAGACAAGGGTTGTTGCTGGCACAGTTATCTCAGAGCACGAAGATGAACATACTCCAACAGATAAAGCTTTCTACTGGAGGCTAGGCCAGAGCTGAAAGCAATGACAATTTAAAAGCAGTAAGCAAACAGGATGAAAAATTAGGGTTGTACAGTGTACTCTGCTGCTTCTTGCTCGTGCTCACATAAGGGCTGCTTCTGACGAGGAACCGGGTTTGGCTCGTTTCCCTGTGCCACAGAGATTTCCTGGACAAATAAATGGTCCCTTGGCAGCCAGGCAGCAGACGCAGCAGGGACAGGGCTCTGCCCACCTGTGTGCTCACGTGCAAGGAGTTTTGTGAATCCTGATTGTAGAGGGTTTCACTGACCGGTATCGGCAAAGGGCAGAAGCACCATTCTAGCTTGAGCAGTGGCAGCTGGTGGAGGGGAGAGAGGGAGGGAGGGAGAGCGTGTGCAGCCACATCACATCATCTGTTTCTCACACCCATGGGAAGCTGTTTTGGTTTCTTGCTTTTGGGAAAGTTTTTTCCAGAGGTTCAGTCCTCGGCACTTTATTTGCTTGAGCAATGAGTACTTGCGTTTTGGTACTGCACGCACTGAGCTGGGTACCCCCACAGATGTCAGCGGAGGGTGGATCTGACGCAGCCCTCTCTGACCCCAGGCAGCATCTGCCCACCTCCAGCAGCGCGCACTGCTGACGCTTGGTAATTGTGCGGTATTCCTGGGCCTGGGGGCTGGTGCTTCTCCAGGAGGGCAAAGATGCCTCTTTCCACTAATCCAAAAATCCAGATCTCCACATGGGTACAGATCAGCACCTTCCTGCTCAAACAAGCCAGGCGGCTGGAGCTGCTGCCCCTCTGCCCTGGGAGGAGACCTTCGCACAGTGCTGGTGTTCCTGCACGGCTTAGAGCATCAAGTAGGAGCTGGAGGTACTGCACTGACAGTGCTGCTGCGTTTGAGAGCCTTCCTGCCCCTTCCTCTTATTGGTCTGCCTCATGACGGGTAGCTCTGGTGTCAGTGAGTGCAGAATCCAGCCCATTTCCACATGGAGATGGAGCAGTTCTGGCCTGAAATGCTGTCTGAGGAAACGCCATTGTGACAACAAGTATGACGCAGGACTGGGACAACCTCCCGCACCGGCCAATGCACAGGAGGCTCCCCTGGAAAGCACGGATTTCAGACATCCCAACAGCTTCTGACCTAAGGAGGCAGCAGTCTCCAGCACCAGTGCGTCCCTGTTAGTGCCACATCGGCGCACAGCAGAAGCAGAGAGCTCTGAGCACGTGGCTGCAGCCAGCTCCAGCCCCGGTGGCATCAGAGGGCTGGGAAATGGCTTGGCAGAGGGTGGGACATGCCCGCTGCTGTTGTGTGACTGAAACATCCTTCCCTTCCCCTCCCACTCCCATCAAAGGTGTTTGCCTTTCCCTTGGCCACAGAGGTACAGGAAAGGGCCTGGCCATGTCTTGGAAGACCCGAGTCAGGAAACGGCTTGGGAGTGACAGGAGCTGCTTTCCGGTACTCACACTTCGCGGTAGCGCTACCCAAAACCGCAGACAGACAGACAGGTCCGCAGACACAGGGCTAAGCTGTGAGCATTTATCACTCATGTTTTAATGGAGCCATTGGCATCAATAGTCACGCAGGATTTCCAACGGGCGTGCATACCTGCTGATGCGCACAGGCTGCTCCGAGCAGCTCCAGGACTGGGATGGATGGAGGGATGTCACCTGCTGGGGCAAGTGAAGCTTGGGAACTCGGGAGCAAGACTGGGGCTAAAGGAAGCAGCAAAGCGGAGCAAACACCGTCCAGATATTCTAGGCTTGTAAAACCAGCACAGAGAGAAACGGAGGCCCCCAGGAGAAAACCGCAGAGCCCAAAATGAGAAACACTCCATGAGCAAAGTGCATCGTCGGAAACAGAAAAGCAAAGCGTCACCTTTTGTCTGATCGTTGTGAATCGCTGGGGGAGAATTGAGACATCTTAAA
>NW_009191363.1:3204-3482 GCF_000690835.1 Fulmarus glacialis | reverse complement strand
CCAGCCCGGAGCAACAGGGCTAGGAGCCCTCCCGAATGCCAATGCCTTTGGTTTGGCCAATGCCTCTGCTGCCTTTAAATTCACACAAGGTGCTGAGATGCCTTTTTTTCCCCTCCCCCTTAACTCCCAGCTCCCTGTCATCCTCCAGACAAAGATCCATCCCAAGGCAGCCGAGCAGCAGCGCACAGTCAATCCTATTTAAGCAGCACGCTGACATTTCCTCCAGCAGCTCCTTCACAAACCAAGCACTGTTATGACGCTGTCACAAGGATTTACTC
>NW_009191363.1:2378-2837 GCF_000690835.1 Fulmarus glacialis | reverse complement strand
GGAGTACCAGTGAGCCCGGCAAAAGCGTGCTCGGAGGCAGCAGGTCCTGCTCGCTGCCGGGGACGGTTTCCCAAAGGCAGTGACAGTCCCCGCAAGATGCCCCAGCAGCGGGTGAGGACCACAGTGTCACGCTGCGCCACAGGAGCGATAGCCAGGGGTGGGTGCATGCCCCATCCCCGGACCACGTCCCTGGGCGAAGGGTGCTCACGGCTGCAAACCTGCCCTCCTCGGGGGCAGCGGGGATGCCCAGCCAGGGCCAGAGGAGCCGTGCGGAGCCAGGCACCCCGCAACACACCTGTGCAGAGGGGTCCCCCCCCACACACCGCAGCCCGACCCTCCCCAAGAGCCACGGGGAGCCCAGCCACCGGCAGAAAGGAGCACGCTGCCGCCCAGCTCGGCGTCTGCACCACCTTGGGAGATGCTGGGCCCCCAACTTCCCCAGTCACTAAATCCAACTCT
>NW_009191363.1:0-2163 GCF_000690835.1 Fulmarus glacialis | reverse complement strand
CATCACCGACGCATCGGGCCCAAAGGGGAGAGTCCGTACCCACCTCCCGGGGCTGGAGGAGGGCGATGCTGCTCAGACCCACGCAGGTACCGACAGGGACAGAGCCAGGGCATCTTCCAGCACATGAAGGTTATAAACCATCACGGTCGTTAGCCCCAGCCACTCCCCAGTCTCCAGCTTTAAGGAGGATGGGGGAATTAATCAGGCTGGTCTTGGGGGCACTGCCTCAGGGAGCAGAGCTCTCCTCCCCGCCCAGACCTTGAGTGCTCGGCTGGGACCACCTGGAGCGATTCATTACCTATTATCACTAATTGGCAATGACTGCAGTGACTTTGTCACCTGTCTGCGGGCAGGAGGAGGGCACCGGGCTGGGGCCACCAGCAGCGCTGGCGAGCAAGCAGAGGGTCCCCGCTGCCAGCACAGCCCCCAGGACCTGCAGCGGGCATGGAGGACCATCTCGTCTTCAGGTCCCAGAGAAAGTCCCTCAAAACTTAAGCACAAAAAGAGACTCCGGAGCTGTGAGTCCCCTCACCCTTCCTCAGCAGTTTTCCTCCCCTTGCCCTTTCCGATACCGGGGAACATGTAACACCAGCACACACGTACCCACGCGGCCACGGAGGCACATCAGAGTCCCGCAATGGGCTCCTGGGTTTCACCCTCGCTGCAAAGGGTGCTTCCACAAATAAAACGTGCTTTTTCCACATTCAGCGTGCTTCTCAGCTCTCCTTGGGAGCCAGGGCAGTGCAAAAGCAAGACTGCGAAGGACGAGAAAGCAGAACAGCTGGCTGGAGCCAGTGCCAAGCAGGGGACGGTATTTGCACCCAGGCGGGTTGCTCCTAACGGGGGTGGTGGGTCTGATGCAGGGGGGCTTTGCTGGAAGCCCACCCCGCAGACCACGCACACAGGTGATGGCAAACAGCTCCCACCGCATGGCGCGGAGCCGGCACAGCTCTGCCAGAGGCGGCTGGCGCTCGCCCGGCTGCGGGGCTGCTGCGGACGAGCATCGCCCACCCAGCATTACGCTCCTGGGGGATGCCCAGCAAAGTGCCCACAGGATGCCACAGCGATCCCCAATTCAGCACGTGGGGCTCAGACCCACGGCCCCACATACCTCAGGCTCATCCCCACGGAAGGGCTGAACACAGATCTCCTGAGTCAGCCCCTACAGCAAAAGCGAGCAGCTCACTAAATCCCTACCAGATGAATGATGCATCATCAAATAAAGCCCAGTATCACAACATTAACAGTATTTATTTTCAGGCTAAGCTGCAGCCTGGGCTTTTGATACCAGTAATTAAAGCAAATGGTTCATCTGTTATCATCTTCGCATCCCTGGAGCCAACTGTCCATGTTTTGAAGCCCTATATTATCTTTTTTTTTATTGCAGCCTCCCAAGAAGGGAGCGTGATCCACACACACTTACACGCAGCCTCCCAAGAAGTGGGTATCGGGCTGATCCACACACACTTTTTAGATGCTACACCAGGAATGGTGTAGCATGGACCAAGCCCAAAGCAGAACCACATTCAGGGCAGCCACCTTGCTCAGAGCTTTTCAGCAGTGAAATGAAGAAGCGTTAATTGCTCAAAGCCAAATTGCTGCTCCAGTTTATACTTGAAACCAGAATTAATAGAAAAACACCGGCGAGACAGATAATTAGGTCCCCTCTCTGAAACAACCTGTCCCTGGGAACAGCAGCATTAGCAGCCTCAGCCTATTTTCCGAGGTGGCTGGTTTTGCCTCCTGGAGGTTTCAGGCAACAACTCCAAATAGCTTTTAAGGCCGTTGGCAACACTTTTGTCCGTCCTGGGAAAGGAGCAGAGAAGGCACCTGCTAAAGCCCTCGAGCCAGCGCTGAGCTGGGCAGCAATGCCCTTTCAGAGCCCTAACGGGGAGCAGAAAACCCAAAGCACCTTCGCAGCAGGCTCTCTGCTCCGGGGACAGGACGGTCTCTGCATCCCACCGCTGCCAGACGCCCAGGGATGGGGCTCAGCTCCCGCTGCCATCGCAGCTCTCGCTGTTCACGCTCCGGGAAAAGGGTCAAGAAACAATTTTAGGGGGTTTAAAAACCCCCAAATGCCCAACATGTTCAAAAGTTGCCCGCACACGGCCAAGTCCAAAAGCAACGACCAGAGCAACCCTGTACGCGCCGAAGGGGCGATGC
>NW_009191362.1:26632-46154 GCF_000690835.1 Fulmarus glacialis | reverse complement strand
GTGCCTTAGCATAGCTTCCAGGAGGGTCTATTCCATAATATATACCAATAATTTAGTAATGGGCAGAAATACTCACCTACTTAATCTAATTCCCAATGCCCAGGTGCTCCTTGGCCAGCAGAGGCGAGATGCGTGCTGTGCTCCTCAGGTCCGTTCTCAGACCCAGCAGTACCAGTGCATCACTTTCACCTGTGACAGGCGGGGTTCACCAGGCACATCCTGACCGCCTGAGCCCAAGTGTCTTTCCGGTCCCTGCACTAACCGCCAGGCAATGCTCCTCCCTAAAGTCTAATAGCAACCACCACAAATATGCTTCACCCATCTCCTAAGCACAGTAGGAAATAAACGGCCACAGTATATTCGTGCCTTCTGTAGAGCTGCTGTCGTAAAGCTGGCACGTGTAAAGATACAAGGGACACGGGCTGGGAGTTAGGGATGTGCACAGAGAAATGGCCTGGATTGGAGATAGGACAGAAACTTCAGGAGAGCCGGAGGGATATTCCAGCAGGGAATATCGGGCAGGGAAAGGTACAAAGTCCAAGATACTTGGGCTTAGGCAGGCAGGATCTACCTGGGGCTTCACTTTCCTCCTTGCCACAATCAGGATTTTATCTGGGTTTTGCTCCTCTGCCTTCTTTCCTTCCCCTTGACTTCCTTGTCTCCAGCAGCTGATTCAGACGCAGCCTTCAAACTCAGCCTCCTCAGCTCCTCCATACAAGCAGCACCCAGCACCGAGGAAGGACATTTGGCTGCCTCTCACCACACAGCACATGCAAAGACAGAGGGGAGACAGGCTGGGAGTCAGAGATGTGCACAGAGAAATGGCCTTCTGGCATGGAGGTGGGACAGAAACTTCAGGAGAGCTGGAGGGATATTCCAGCAGGAAATATGGGGCAGGGAAAGGTACAAAGTCCAAGAGGAGAAGAAGAAAGGAGACGAGCTCCCAAGAAAAAGGGATGGGCACAATTTGAATGTAGTGCTGAGTGTCTTGTGTGCTTTGCTTTACCTCCATAGTCCTCCACGCTCAACACCCCTAACTCTGTGTCCTCTAGCCAAGCACCACCATATAGACTGAGCAACACGGTACGGCAGCTGAGGCGACACATAAAGAATTGAGCAGCTGTTGAATTACTGAATTATCCGGGTGCTGCCAGCCCACTTGTGGAGTAGTTAAATATACTGATGCCCCTGTCGAGGATGAGGAGACCAGGTCATGTCACTTTGCCTTCAAAGTCAGTGGCATTGCTGTGAATATAACCCAGGAGCCCTGACTGCCGGTCCCTGCGCTAACCACTAGGCAATGCTCCTCCCTAATGTCTAATAGCAACCGCCACAAATATGCTTCACTCATCTCCTAAGCACAGTAGGAAATAAATGGCCACAGTATATTCGTGCCTTCTGTAGAGCTGCTGTTCAGTTCTGGCGTTGCCCTCAGGTAACCTGGGAAAAAGTGGCTCTTGTAAGACACCCAAGGCATCGCTGGCCACAGAATGATGTAAGCTTTAAAAATGAAGTGAGCAGCAACAATAAGGAAGACAAACCACCCGGCAGTGAGCACTTTGTTTTCACAGGGAAGAACACGATTTGCAAGCAGGAGAGTCTAAATGCTGCCTGGGAACAAGCGTACTGGGCCACTGTAGAGCTATTTGTAGGCACTAAATAGATGTAAAGCCGAGATTTTTAACATGGCCCTGGGCAAGTCTGTGCACTTCACTTCTCTACTTTTAAAGCAAGAACAATGGTACTTCTGTGTGTCACGAGTTAAAGTGACACCTCAGCGTGGGTGGAGAGCTCAGATAGATCACCAATAGGTGCTGTAGCAACAACGGTCTCATGGACACATCAGTCCTCTACTCCTTGTATCAGTTTCCTTCAAACTAGAATAAAATGGAAAATATAGATCTTCATTTTCAGGGATCTCACTGAGCCCAAGGGATCCAGAAATGCCAACTACAGCAAAAAAACCCACCTAAATAAGGTCATGCCTCACTCACACAACTCTCTTTTTGGAGAGAAACACACACACACAGATACAGCAAGATCCACCAGGGAGCTCAGAACTCTAGGGGGTACAGAGCCCACAGTGATGGGTTTCATGGAAACATCTAGAGGTCTATGGCGGGCTTGTCGCTAGAGCATGGGCAAGGTTGAGCAACTTGCATCTGTCCTGGGAGTTTTTCCATTAAAAGAACTGCTGTTCTCTGTGGAGTGGGATCGGTAGATGGAAGAAGATCTCTTATAGCATGTTGGAGAGGTCTTCAAGACAGAAGGACTGGCTGGTTTTACCCACTGACACAGGGCAGAAATTGGGAGCATTTAGCTGAAGGAGGCACCAAGGTTCCTGATACCAGAGGATTAAGTCGGGCTTTTGATCCTTGCTCTCCTCCCTCATAGCAGTGGTGTCTTACCCCTGTGCTCCTGACCACCCAGGTTGGGAGTCTGCAGCACTCGTGGGGGCTGGGGGAGGGAACCAGGGAGCATCACGGCCTGCAGTAGCTTAAGTTTAATCCCAGACCCTGATGCACATGCCGCCCTCCTGAACAGTTTCTTTCTTGCAGCCTGAACACTCCACATTGTCCTTCCCCACCATTTTGCAGGCAAGGTCCTTCTCCTAGTTGCTAGTGTTAACACAGGTTTCCCTTGTTCTGTCCCTTGAAATTTCCAGTAAAGCGCCTTTAATACAATCTCTCTGTGGCTGCTCTAATTATGTGTGAAATATTTTTTCCCCCCATAAACCAAAGAAAACAAATCAACACAGTAAGATCCTTTCTCTCGGGCTGTTTGGCAGGTCTCACGGTCTTCAAAAAAGTTACCCAAGGTCCACACAGTCTCTGCTGCCTTTTCACAACAGCTACTTTTGGGTTCCTGTAAAAGGACCCAACAAAGGAAAGGGTAAAACAAATCACAAAGCCCTGAAAGGCTTTTTTCCCACCTGAATAGTCCCAAGCCAAAGGACAGGCTGTCTGCTGAGCAGCAGAACGTGTGAGCTCCATGCTAGGGCTGTTTCTGAAGGAAGGAGGGATATGGGAGCAATCGGGGATCTTTAAAGGCAGGGATGGGTCAGTCAGTCCTTTATTCTCACAAAGGCCAAGATGCATTCACGGCATCCAGGAAGAGAAAGGGAATTTATTTTGTTTTCTGAAAGCGAGGGACTGTTTAATCTCCTCCCTACACCAGTGCATCTCAACACCTTGCTGCTCCACCCCTGGGAAGCATCCAGGTGTGCACACAGCCCTGACAACGCACCTCGGCCATAACCTACGGACCCTGTGCCCTTCCCGGTGCTCCTCCGCCTGCAGCATGAGGCTCTCTTCTCGCACCTCCACCCATCCCGTTCAGCAGCCCTGCTCCAGCCCAGCTCTCCTCGGGGCTGCATCGCTCCACAGCCCTCGCTACCTAGTGCAGGGATTTCCTTGGTCTGCTTAATTCTGCTCTGGTTTATCTCTTGCCCTCTTTGCAACCCTCAGTTGCTGCTCAGTTCCACTTGCTCTTGCAGTAGCTCTTACTTTTGCTTGCCATCCAGGCCACATAACCAGCCTTTTCTAATAGTGCTTGGGAAAAGAGGGTCCAGAAAGTGAATGACCTTCAAAACGAAGCATAGCTGTCACTCCTTCCACACAGGGAAGTAGTCTTACATCTTTTTTTCCAAAACCAATACCAAGCTCTTACCACTTAAGGGAACATTATCCCCATATTTAGGACTTATTTGAAACACCACAAAGAAGAAAGAAAGAAGGGAAGGAGGTCAGGCTTATATGCTATGGGAACAGCTAGTCCTGAGCTTGTAACTACACCAGGTCTCTTACTCGCTTATCTGAAGGGTCCTGGCATTATGTCCAGTTCAGGCTCCTAGCTCATTCTTTCTGAGGTGGCTGGACCTCTCCTGGGGACAGTGACGTTACTCTTGCAGCCTGCCATCAGCATCATTATGTCAAGGCTCAGCTTCTTGCCCCCTCTCACCCGTTTCAGGGTTGTGAGATTCATGTCACCATTAACTTGTCCCTCTGAGGAAGCGTTGTTTTGACACAGTGACCGCGCCGGAGCGGCATTATTCCTTTGCAGACATCAGGGCTCTTCCCCCCCGCCCTCAGGCAACTGTGCCACCATATCAAAGCCAATTCATTCATGCATTTTGCCGAAGCAGAAACACCGCATCATCAAAGCAATGCTTGCTGTCTGCTTCTCTGAAGAACAGTATAAATCTCACCCAAACCTCCCAGGGGCAGATGAGGGTTGTGAGTAGAACCATCCCACCTTCGCCTCCCCCAGCCTCGCAGGGAAGGTCTGGTCGGGGCTCCTGCAGCAGCCCCAGCCCCAGGTGTCCCAGGCTGAGCCCAGAGCGGCTGCCCCAGCCCTGCACACAGAGGCTCGTTTCTGGAAGTGCTGCAGCTGGCAGGGCCCTTCCTACTTCACAAATATTGACACTGAGATCTCTGCATCCCAGCCGAGGAATAACATTTTCAGGGAGCCTCGATCTGCAGAGCTTCTCTGTTTAACAGGGGGGGATTTGAATTTTAGTCCTTTGCTTTCCGCTCCACTGTAGCAACGCCTCAGGTGGACCTGTCCAACCCTGACCCAGCTTCAGGCACCAGGAACCTCTGGAGAGCCCACAGAAACACCTTCTGGAGGTGCAGCTGCCACTTTGCAGGCCAACGAGGGATGTTTCACAAAAAAGTACAGATGCCAGGAAGCAGCAGTTGTCAGAGAGACCTGTCAAGAGCTCTGAGCGCAGTCCCAGCTGGGTTTTTAAGAAAGCAACAGCGATCAGTAAAGTAGAAGCATACAGACTGCTGGGAAGGTGTCCTGAGGACTTCTCCCCTGCATCCTTACTTGGTCCGGTATTTGGCAGTGAGTGTGGATCTAATCCCAGCATGGATGCAAAAACCTAGGGCAGTTCAAGGTGTTCTCACCTAACACAAGCACAAGCCAAGGCACGTTTTTCTTACCAGCCACAGCACATATGCCTCGACCCAGGCTCAAACACCTATCATTCATCTCATCAGCCTAGAAACTCAGGCTCTGAACTCAGCAGAGGGCACAGAGAGACATCGACATGTGGTGAAGGTTCAGCTGCAAGGTTCAGCTAAGGAAAAGGAGGAGGTTGTCTGGAGATGTGTTTGGTGATGGAAAACCATACAAGTATCTAACTCTGGATGCTCCTCAGAGAGCCACTCCAGTGCTGGGGGAAGGACGGGAGGGTCACAACCTGCTCTCCAACCATGGGTTTTTAATGGAAGGTTTGATCTGCCCCCCAAAGTACTCAGAGCTAAAAGGTGAGGCAGGTTATATCTTCCAGTGGCAGAAAAAGATGAGGTGTGCTATTAGGAGTAACCCTGAGGATATTTCTGGATCTTCTGAATTAAAACTCCAGCTCCATCTACCCACCCTACAATCCAGACAGAGAAATGTCTTGTCTTCTGCAGCAAACAAAAAGATACATTTGCTGAACACTGAAAAACAAGGAGTGAAACAGTGAAGCCAGAGGATGAGGTTTTGTAGGTAAATAAACCAAGAAAGAGAAAGACTAATAATAAGTGTAAGAGAAGGGGAAGGAACAAGCTGGGGCTGGACAATTTATCAAGGTCTCCATGTGTCATGCCTGGAGAAGCCCCCTACACTCTTCTCCTTCCGTACAAGTCTGCTACTGAGCTCTGACCACTCGCGCAGGAAAGGGGCCGGTGGCAGATAGCAATGTCCAGCAGTGATCTTAAATCCACATCTGTTGTATGCGGGTCCATATAAACATTACTGTTGAATTGTGGAGCTTTCAGTGGGATTTTGGTTTTGAGATTGACTTTTTTACACCGTTTTCTTGTTTACCAGCATGAAACCTGCTTCACTTGCAGATTAGAAACTGAGATAAAGGGGAAAGGGAAAATGAATACTCCAGGGCAGGACTGAGACGGTTAAAAGGCTCAAGGGGATTCTTGTGTTAATGGGATGACAGAAAAGGCTGACCTCCAAAAGAGAGTGTACACCTCTTGCTGAAGGACTGAAAACCCATTTAACTACAGTAAGAAAAGCCCACTGCCTGCTGTGAATGTGCTTGGACTTTCTGCTTAAAAAATGACCTCTGGGCTGTTGCATGCCAATGAAACTGAGTCTGTCTGAGATCCCCTTATTTATCAGCTGAAGCTGCTCAGCCTGGAGGATTCCTGGAAAGCAGAAAGCTCTTTGTAACCGAGTGCCTGGGCCTCGTCCTCTGCAGGGACTTTAAAGCTGCCGGCACAATGGCCGTGACCTTCTGAGTGGGAGATACATAAGGTGTTGCTTCTAGCTCCTAGGAGGAAACCTTTCCCCCTCCAGAGATAAGTGACTCTGGGTGAGGAGCACCTCATTCACCTCTCACCACTGAGATGCACACAGGTTTATTCCTCCTGTTTCTCAGCAAGCCTGGCCACAGGACAAGCCATACCCAGAGCTGCCGAGCGGCCCCTTCCACCGTGGCAGGCTATCACTGTTTCTGTTGAGCTTCCTTTTCACCGCCAACAAATCAGCTGAAACATTTCTTTGTGGAGGGGCATTGGTATGCTCGTGTCAAAAGCCTCTCCAGCGACCTCTCCCACCTCCAAAGCAGCTGAAGAGCCTGACACAGGCCACCGAGGTCAGAGAAGCTTTTTAAAGAAGGCAGACAGAGCTACATCTGCTGCCGGACCCTATTTGCTGCCTGCTCATCGCACTCCTGCATCCCCTCCCCACCTCTTCCTCACCGAGCTCAGATAAGCAAACACCTTTCATTGGAACAAAACAAACGCCACAAAAACCTTGTTCAACAAAAAAAGCAAACAAAGCAAAAGGAGAAACTCTCTGCAGAATTTCCTCTGAGCAGCCAATTTCACTGGGGGTCAGGGACACCTCCGGGCTTCCCCACTGCCATGCCGGCACATGGGAAGAGGCAGCCGACCCCGCTTCGGAGCCCGGCACGCGGCTGAGCGCGCCGTGTACGTCACCTCTGCAGCCAAAGCAAAAGGGTGTGAGACCGTAAATATCCAGCCCAGCAAACCTGCCGGGCTTGACGTAATCTCTCCACCAGCTTCCAAGGTCAACAGCGACCTGTTTATACTGCGCGAGGCGAGAAGAGGCATTCTGGGAGAAAAGCAAACAGAGGAGATGTCCTATGCCCGTACAAAAGGTGCTGTATTCCTGTGTTGCTCCATCGCAGGCTGGGAGGAACATAAAATTAGCACTGTTTTTATTCATTCATTGTATAAATAATCTGCGTGGTGCCCACCCCCACGTTTCCTTGCTGAAACCTACAGGTCTCCATCAGGGAGGCTGGGAGGGGGGCAAAGTTAGGTTCAGTCCAAGCAGCTGATTAACAAGGTGAGGTGAGGGCATGCATGTGTGCAAAAGGGAAAAAAAAAGGAGAAAGGGAGAAGCGGGGGTGGCATTCGAAGGCAAGCGGTGCGCGAGGGGAGCGTGCACGGGCAGGGAGGTGCGCATAGCATCACCCTGGCCAAGGGAGCAGTCTGCACCGTGCCTCCTGGACAAACACCGTTTCACCATCACCTGGGGATGGCCAGGAAGGCCAGACACGTACTGCACACTCTGAGCATGGAGCTGCGCAGCGGGAGGGACAGCAGGTCCCTTGTGTGGCGGGAGAACCGTGGATGGAGCTCGACGGGCCGTGCAGTCACGTCTCGCCCAACTAACAGCCCCATGTAGCCCCGCCACTCCCTTCGCTGAGGAGGTGTCAGCCCTTCCCTGCACCCCAAAAGCCCTGGCCAAAGGCAGGAGGGAGTTTACCAGGGATGTCCTCTGTGAGTGAGCAGCCCCAGGGCACTGGCCATCCCCTCTGTGTGCCAAGCCCCAGCCCAAATAGCAGTGTAAGCCCTAACACCATAGGTGTTTAACCTAGTGGAGCCTATTCTCCCCCAGACCCTCCCTTCACACCCCACCTGTGGCCACCCGAGGATGGAGACGAGATGCTGGGCAGCCAGGATGGGCACGAGAGGCCCCGTCTAGGCAAACCTGCACTGCCCAGCACCGAATCTGTGAGCGGAGGTGTCCATCCCCGCTCCCTCCGTACAGCCCTGTTGAGCAATCGGAAAGACATTGCGAGGACAGGAGAGAAGCAAAAAGAAGAAAATATTTGTTAAAAAATCCGCTGCCAAACAAACGCCGGTCTGTGCGCACCTTCCCACCCACCAGCCCGGGCTTCTATTTTTGTCAGGTGATGAACAAGCCACAATATCGGGGTGGGGGCGAGCCCGCTGTTTACGTCTGCCGGCACGGGGACGGCCGCTGCGAGCAGAAGGCAGCTCATTCAGCGGGAGCTGAAGCATCCCGGTCGCTGCAGGTTGAATAGGTACATTGTCCGGTGCAGGAGGTTCAGGAAGGGCACCGTTTCCAATCCGGGATGCAAACAGGGCTGGGAGAAGTTGTGTGTGTGTGTGTGTGTACGGGGTTTGTTTTTTAAATATAGGGTGAGTTTTCCACCCACACCAACAAGGCCGATATTCACTCTGGAATAAAGGGGCACAGGTGCCGTGTTTGCGGTGGGGAGGCTCCTCCGTGCCCTTTTTACCCCCAGATGTTGACTCATTTCTCTTCAGTTCCCTCCCATGCTCTCAGGATAACATCTCAGTGGGTAAAGCCTCTCCTGGGAGTTTTTAGACCCCTCCTAATTTTTAGCTAAAGGGGTTTCGGCACTGTCTCTTCCCATCCCTCTAGTGCCTGCCTGGCTCATCCTGGCATGGGACCCCAAGTAGGACCATACAGTCCTCCACGACCCAGTGTCATGGGCTATGCAGGGACACGGACACCTCTACATCACACCATCCTTTCCCCATCCTGGGATCTTGCCTTGGAGAAATGCAGGATCAAAACATGAGGGTGAAAGCTGATGTTGAGGCACCCTGACAGCAGCACAACAGCTATTCAGGCTTTGCCCGTGGTATACTGGAGGCAATCCCTGCTGATGCACACAGCGGTGCCTCAGCACCAGCTCTGGAGGGGTTTCCTCCCGCTGCAGGAGTTTCACCTCCAGGACACCCAAGGATGTCCTTTGAGTAAGCAAGAGGAATCTGCAGCACCCGTGCAGCGCGGACTGCATGAGTGGTCTGGGCTGTCAGCAGTACTGAGCAGCCCAAATGGATGCGTATGAGTGTGAACACGTGTGAGTGCAAGTGTCAGTGCCGAAACCCCAGCATTTCTTTCCCATGCATGCTTGCACGATCAAGCTGAAAACCAGAAAGGATGCGAAGCGTCAAGCACCTGAGCAGAAACACAGAAAACGGGCCATCTCAGCCCTCTCCCCACCCTCCCAATTAGAGGCTCATTTCTCTCATCAGTCAGGGCACGAAGCGTGCTCGCTTTGGCGGTGCTTGTCTCGCTGCGGGAGGCGTGGAGGCTGTCAGCCTGCTTCCTCCGCTCCCTATTTCCCAGCTGCTGCTGCTGGGAAGCGAGCTCCGGACTGGCAGGTAGGTGGGAGCTGGCTTTTTTTTCCCACCTGGATAAAAGCACAGCAGAGCTTTCTAATGGCAGCCTCACCCTCGCGGAGCATCTCTGCCCATCGGTGCTTCAGCAAAGACAGCTTAGCAGTGCAGGCAAACTTGCTCCTGAGCTGCTGCAGCGGATCAAGGTCTTTCCTGGTTTTAAAAGATGGAATAGGACTGGGAACGGAGATGTTCTGACTCTGGCACTGGCTTCACCCATAGCCGTGAACAGGTCCTCTTGCCTCTGCGTGCCTCATTTCCACGTGGTTAGCAGCAGCACATGGCAGCAAGATCTCAAATACTGTTATCTAAAGGAACCTGTGATAGCTGATCAAGAAATGTCTGCTGTAATGTGTTTTGAACTCCTCAGATACTGACTGTAAAAGCATGAACAGTAATTTTTGGGCACAAGCTCCTGGGTTGCCCCTAGATCTCCAGTGCCTTTTCCTGAAGACAGGTCACAGACTTAAATTATGTACCACCTTTGCGCAGAGTAGCTGGGATCCCATACCCCCTTCTCATGTCCCTGCTGTTTTTTTTAAATGCATAAAGAGCTTTTAATAGGAGACAATAATTCTAGAAATGGTAAGTGTTCTAGGGACACAAAACTCTCCTTTTCATCCCGAGAGTAAGACAAGGGTTTGAGCTGAGAGCCGTGAGATGGCTGACCTGGTAGTTGCAGGGAAGGAGCAGTAGCTCACAACAGTGGGTGGCTGAGTTTACACAATTTTTAAAAGCAGTTTGAGGTTTTTATTCTTTATTCTACTGTTTGTTCTATTCCTTTTTTTCCCCCTTCTCTCTCTCTTTTGACTGGAAAGCCACCCAAGCCTGCCTTTCATTGCTTTTGGAAAACTGCAAGCAACTATCACCTTAACTGATAGAACCTTTTTCTGTCTGCTATTTTTTTTCCTTTCCTGTCCATTTTCATTCAGTGACAGCTTCCACCATACAAATTCTGGATATTCAATAGTTTTCACAGCAAAGCTGTTATTCACTCTTCCTTGGCCACAGGGTTTGTTCTCTGTTCAAATATATGCGCTCCCTGAAGGCTGAACTTCACTGGGAATAGACATAAGCCTCCTTTGAATTTTATAATGACACGTAAAAGTCTTACCTAACTGTAAGCACTTTTGCAATTTGTTACCTGTATTTCAGAAAGCTCGGAGTTGTTGATTCCCTGCTTTAAACAAAAAACAAAAGCCATCTATGTGACTTCTTTTTGAGCTGGCCTCTCCTTAGTTTAAAAAACAAACACACACAAGAGCAGTTTATGAATCACAATTTCTCTGAACATATTTAACTGTTTTTCCAATCGTTCCTGATGCAGACAAAAAACTGGGACAGCCAGCAGGTACTGAGCAGTTTCTACCCCTTCCCTGAAGTTGCTATGAAACCACTTTTTGTGGAGCATCACATTTTCCTAGCTGGTCAGGTCCAAAGTGGAATTTTCTCTGTTCCCTGGCTTAAGCTCACCAAAGGTTTAGATGGGGTTTTCTTCGCCAAACCACAGTGGCAGCAGAGGATACACAGGGCTCACAGTTATTCCACAGCAAAACAACTAAACATATACATTTCCCAAAAGGTCTTTATGCTACGGGGAGAAAGGGCTGCGGTCAGGCATGAGATGTTTCAGAGTCTCTCACGTACATGAGTCAGAACAAAATCAGTCAGGTCGTATTTTATAGCTCCTGTCTATGTGCTTTTTATCCTCAGCTGGAAATACCGAGTCCTGCCTAAAGCATGAGCCGTCAAGCCCCATCTGAAGTGTGTTTTGCCTGTCCCCTCTCGCTGCTACAGCTACACCGTGCTGCCCGGTGCAGAGCAGAGACAGCCCAGCCAGCGAGGAGGGGAGGCAGGGGATGCTCCAGCGCAGCCCATGCACCTCTGTCTGTCCTAATCCGCCCAGCAGCTGGGGGTGGTGGCAACCCCTGGGATGGATCCGATGCCCTTTGAGTTGGTGGGAAGGTCCCCACTTGAACTCCATGGGTGGAGGATTAAATTTGCTGTGGACAGGCAGCACTCTTATACACTGAAAGGCATGTGAGGTCAGGGAAATAAAGTCCAAGAGTTTCAGATGGGGCTGTAAAGGTACTGTCCTTTCTAATAGTTGTGGAGTTTTCCCTCACTGCCTTTTTGACTTTTAGCATAAGGGCACCTGGAAAGTTTTTAAGTTAACACCTAGAACTTCACTGCTGAAAAAAATGGGGGATGATCCAAGGAGGAGATTCACAACCAAAATCTGGTCGTGAATCTTTAAGATGAAATAAGGTACTCATGAGAAGAAGTGTGTCTCCATGCTCTGTGATCTGGGAGCATTACCTGTCAGGATGATGGATGCACAGCTCTCACGAGAGGGCACAAACACTGCAAAAGGGTTATGAGCCTCCGGTTTAAAAGTGAGAGAGTCAAGGAAGCAAGCTTTGATCAAAATAATTCTCAGAGGGAGGAAAAACTATTATATCATAAACCAGAAAGCAAAGGAGGGTGTTAGGAAGAGAGAGAGAAGAGCAGATATTAAAGATGATGCTAAAAGAGAGAGAGGCTGAGGGCAGGAGTGTGGCTTGGGTGCAAGGAGGGACAGACCAGACCTAACATCCCGAGCTACCCCAGGCAGAATCGGGGCACCAAAACCAGCGCAGATCTTTAAAATCCAAAGCAGAGGAAAGGTGTGCATACGGGTGTTAGGAAGAGAGAGGGAAGAGCAGATATTAAAGATGATGCTAAAAGAGAGAGAGGCTGAGGGCAAGCGTGTGGCTTGGGTACAAGGAGGGACAGACCAGACCTGACATCCCCCAGCTACCCCGGGCAAAGTCGGGGCACCAAAACCAGCACAGATCTTTAAAATCCAAAGCAGAGGAAAGGTGTGCATACTGCATCAGAGAGGAAAAATCCTGTTTGTGGACCTCCCTGCACTCAGTTTTGAATTTTACCTTTACTTTAGACTGGTGATGTTATCTTCCACATTAGGGGAAACAGCTTTCTCCTTAAACCCAGAGGGTTTCCCACCTTTTAAAAACTCTTAGAAAACTAAGGGCTTCAAAAACTTTTCCCTCTTTCCCAGAGTAACAGCAATGCAGAAAGAAGGCTGTTGAGACTTGATATAATTTGACCTATAAAATTATTCACCTCTGTGTCTGCTGCTCTTCCCTCCCTGGTAACCCAAGTCACAGCCTGCATGAAGGCTTTCCTTTGGGCTGGAGATACTGAGTCTCCTGCGGTGGAGATGTGCTGGCAGAGGGACCTTCACTGAGGAGCTGTGAGGAATAGTTACTACCCAGGCAGCATCATACAGCTGCATTTCTGCACTCAGGGTACCCCACCTTCATGTCTTAGAGATCTCTGAGCAGCTGAAATGGTGATGAACAGGGAGGTGAAGAGACTAACGCTGTGGACAGTCTCAGCCTGAGCTGGGGCCTTCTTGCAAGCCTGAGGAACTTCAAACCCAAGACCTCTGTCCACCCTCAGGTTTCACCACTGAGGTACAGCAGGTTTTTCAACCAGAAGAGGTTTTCTCAACTTTGGAAATCTCAGCAGCTTCCCACCTCCTCCCAGCTGCCATGTGGCCCCTTCACAAGCCAAGATGTGGGCCTGCAGCAACAGACCCATTCCCTCTTCCCCAAGCACAACTTTTTCTCCCACTTAAAGGTACCAGCATCCCCCATGGAAAAAGACACATTACAGCATCTTCAGCACTTCCTCACAGCACCAGAGGATTCAATTATAGGATCCTCCTCAAAGTTTTGGGGTTGTTGCTTCAGTCACCACTATTCCTAGGTGCTTACAGGCTCTGTACTTCTCCCCAGTTCACCCCAAACAGCTTTTAGACAAATTCACTCCTAACAGCCTCCTGTTCTCTGCCTTTATACCACTTATCAGTTACTGATGCTCCAGGTGTTTTCCATTTCCTAATGCTGAGCATCCCTTCCTTCCCTCCCTCTCTCCCTCCACACCGAGCTCCACTGCCATCACCTGCCTCCGCAGCAGCAGCAGCCAGCAGACCCATGCAAGAGAGGTGCCTAAACTTTCCTAAACTTGCTGCTCTCTTTGGGCTTCCCAGTAAATCTGCTCGTTTCTACTCAGATTGCAGTGATATTGACTGCATCGCAGACACACATATTTTGCTCAGGTTCCTTAATTAGCTTCATCTTATTTTAGTTTGCATAAACCACGTTCTCTTCTTATTACATAAACTATTTCTTCTCTCTCAACCACTTGTGGTGCTCCAGCCAGTTTGCTTCCAAACCAGAGGGCTAAATTTAATCCCCCATTCCCCATTCAGCTTTCTCCATTTACAGTACTTTTTTGGTCATGCTTTTTTTTCCCCTTTCTTTTCTTTTCTGGGTTTGTTTTTTTTTTTTTTTCCTTCTTTCCAAGAGGCTGGGCTTCCTTTTCTGTCCATAAGCCCTCCTATTTCCCCCTGCCCCCTGGATGCCTGCCTACCTTTACTCTAAAATCCAGAGGAGGATCCAATACACTTAGTTTGCCAGCTCTTCAAGAGGTATCTAAGGAGGCTGACAGGAGTTTGATGGTCTCTCTTGCAGCCAGTGGCAGCTAATGTGGTCTGAAACCCTCTCTCTCTTTTTTGCCATTCACACACAGTACTTACTCTTCAAGCCTGCTGCTGCTGCCACTGCCTGAAAGGACCTGAAATACCACACAGGGAATTTTGATTTCTTCTGGGGAACCAGGGAAGAAAAAAAAAAAAAAGGCAGGAAAACTCATCTGGAGATTGTGAAGAAGACATACAGTAATAGCAAGAAGTGGCAAGCTCTTTCCTTCTTGAACGCCGAAAAACACCTCATTTCTCTGCCAGGTGTATGGGACTTAGATTCTGGAAGCACTGCACTGAACTGTTAAAGGTAACGTATTGCGCTTTCCTCCCTCCTCTCTCTCTTTGGTATCTTTTCCTTAACTTTCCCATTTCTTTCCTCAGTGCTCTAAAGATGCAGGCTCTCAGTCAGTGGATTGGTTGTTTCCCTGGTGAGCAGCCAGCAGAGAAATGTGAGAAAAGTTGTAAACTGGTTGAGCCCGAGCTTCTCCACAGAGTTTCTCTTCTGCAAGCGGTGCTCACCCCTTATGGGGAGCAAACCTATAATGAGAGGCAACAACTATGTGTCAAGTTTGTTAGTTGGCTTGGGGAAGGGAGGGAAAGCAAGCCACCGGCTTAAGAGGTCTTACAGCCAAAACCATGAGGTGGGAGAGCAGAGACAGGGTTCTCCCCGTTCTCCCTCCCCAAAAGACCCTCTGACCCATCGGTGTTTCTTCGTGATGGATTTCAGCTACCGCTCGAGCTCTGGTGATGTGTCTGATCCTGCTTCTGAGCACTGGGGAAGGAGGCTGCCACCGTGCTCGTTTGGTGCGAGTGTCCTAAATGGCTGCGGGGTTTCTCATGATTATTGCTTTCATTGGTGTCCTTGCTTTGCTACAGGGAAGGCAAAGGGTGATCTCTGAGCTAGAGGGGTGTTAAGCTCTGTAGGGGCTGACAAGTTCAGAAAGAGAATGAAAAGAGCCTGGATACCAGAGGGTTTGACAGCGTGCTCCCGTTGCACGAGGATGGCAGGGACCGGCGGTTGGCAGAGTCTCCTGGGTTATTTCCAGTTAGCTGCTTCGGACGTTACTCAGTACCTGCCCTCTTTCCGAAGCCATTCGCAGATGAAGCATATTTTTAGCAATAGTTTGCAGGGAGCTGAGCTCTTCTGCAGAAGTGGACAGAGCAAAAAAGGTTTTATTTTTCAGAATCTCTATCAGAAATTTCTTCTTTTCATTCATTTACTACTTTTTAAAACTTTTCATTTAAACCTTGTGCTAAATAGCCCTCTGCATGTAGCAGAAAGCATGCATTTTAACCTTTCCCTTTTGAGTTGTTTAGCCAAGAAACTTCAGTTTGAAAAGCTTTCCTAGCTTTCTAAAATAACTTTGCCAGATGTGGAAAGGGGGGAGCATCCCACAACGAAATAGTTGGGAGAGAGGAATTTTTTAGCATTCCTCACTATTTTGGTTTTCGTCTATAAGCTCCCGATAAAGGATGTTGGCTGGGCAGAGGGGCCAGCGGTTTGGGGACTGAGTTTGGTGGGTTTTCAGATCCTGCAAAGGAGGGCAATCCCTCGCGCTTTTGGAAGCTGAGCTATTTGTTTCTTTGCTTTAGTTGTTTGACGTTATATTTTCCTGCTGGCTTCAAGAGACTGTATCCACCTGATAGGTCAAAGGGGAGATGTTGCCCCTTTCTGAGATGTTTTAAGTTGCTGTCAGAGCACAGAAAGGGGAGGCATCCCCTCCCACCATCGCTGGATGGGGCAGAGGGTGAGGGCTGGAGATGTGCTGGCTGAGTGCTCTCAGCAGCCTGAACAGTCTTTGGGGGAAAACTCCATCTGTTCCACTTGAACTGCTGTTTAATGTTTCCTATAATCACCTCCGTGTACAGTAGCAGGGTTTGACAGCAACATGAGGGCTGGAGGATGGACGGGCGAAGAGAGCCGATGAGATAGGAAGTTGAGGGAGTGAAAGAGATGGAGGGAAAAACTTACTAAGGAAAAGGGGATACTAAATAAAATTCAGCAGACTTAGCACTGTCAGAGTAAACAGGAGCTCATGTCTGTAAAATACTACCTAATTAGAGAAGACCATTAAGTTTTTTAAAGGAGAAGAGGATGGGTGGTATCATTTAAAAGCCAGAAACGAATGAATGAATGAATGTGTAAATGAAAAGAGAGACCAGATTGTTGTTCAGTGCTCTGGTATCACCCGGGGATGCACATAACAGTCAGAAACCCTGCGGACTCCAAAATCCACTCCGTTATTGGTCTTTTCTCTCCTCTTCTCTCTCTGGGGCAGATCCTCTGCAAACGTAAGTTGCACAGATGCAGTGACTTCATTGCCTTCCCATGCTGACTTACACCCGGCGGGAACGTGGGCTGGTGGAGGGCCAACTGGTCCCATTTTAAAAATCAACAGGACCTTTCTTAGCTGCCTGAGACATCTTTTCCACCGCCACCCTACTCCGTCTCCTTGCTTCCCCCTTTCCCTTGCCAGTGGTGGGACGGCTGCTCTACCACAAGACAACCTTCCCCAAGCTGCTTTCTTCCTCCTCCTCCTCCTCCTCCTCCTCCTTTCCCCCCCCGAACCCGCTGCAGCCTCCACGTGTGAAACAAGCCGGGCTGTGTGTGCCACTCTCAGGCAGCTTCCCAGCAGCGGCAACAAAAGCCGTGTTCATAGCGGGTCTGGACCACATACGGAGCATCTGGGATTTTTCTAATTGTCTTAATATGTCTGCAAGTGTTTCCAACAAAGAAAGCCAAAAGAATTATTAAAAGGATGTTACCAGGTTTAAAAAAAAAAAAAAAAAAAAAAATACTTGAGCCCAGTGCAACAACGGAAACCTTACAGTTTACTTTTAAAAACTCAGTGCTTCCTTGTGAGAGGGCAGAACAGCTCAGCCTGTGTGCACGGAGCGGGTCTGCGGGCTCTGCCTGTGTGCACAAGGGCGGGTGTGTGAGCGCTGCCTCCCCTCCCCTCCCTCTCAATGGACTCACAGTATAAATCTAAAGAAGCTTTTTGTTGGCCTGATGAATAGGCGGGGGGTTTTGTCGTGCTACCCGCGCAACCTTTTTTGAGACGCTTCACACCGAGCTTTTTCCTCTGTGTGCTTTTCATTGGGCTTTCCCTTTTTAATAAAAATTTCCATTTCTCCCTTGCGTGATATTCTCCTTCCCCAGTGATTGCTCCATTCAGACCAGAGAGCAGAAAGGTGGGGGAAATGATGAGAAATACCAGAATCATTTGACTTGGGTACCCCGAGAGCCTCCATGTGCTGTAGCTGTTGAAATGCCCTGAGGTGTTAAGTAGCAGCCATATGGACCGCCTCGCTCCGATTTCCTTCCCCTGCTTTACAAGCCCAACCGCTGTGCAATCGGCTTTAGTGATCTAATTCTCCCGATGGCTTCAGCCCACTGACGGAGGCAGCTGGAGCTGTGTCACTGCCCCCACGACCGAGCGAGGATAAGGGAGATGATGTGACTTGAGCACATTGGCCATGCAGCAAAGTCCAGAAGCCACCAGGTCTCCGTTCCTGCTGTATAAGCTGCATGGAAGCAGTCTTGGAGTGGGCTTTGCCTGTGGGTTTCCGTGGCTCTGCCTTTCCCTGAGGCTGGCTGAGGAGGAACCTTGCTGTGCTTGGGAGCCGGAGGGGAGGACAGAGAGGAGGCCACAGAAAGAGCTCTGCTGAGAGAAGGGAGCAAGAGATGAAAGCGGGGGAATGGGATACCTCTGACAAGCATCACGGTCTGGGTTTTCACCTTTGTAGTTGCTCTTTATGTCAACCAAGGTATGGCAATCACGGCTTCTCTCCAAACCCCAGTGCAAGCCAGAGGACACCTGGGTCAGTTGAAGTAGGGGGAACTTCGGGAGAGGCCCAAAATTAACTCAGGTGAGGAGTCCTACCTCGCTGCCCAGTTCTCCCCAGGTTGTCACCGTGTCCTGAGAGTGTGCAGGCTTATGACGGAAAGGAGCGGTGATTGCTGTAGAGAATTTGGGTGATGGCATATCTCGGAAAAGGCAGGTCGGTGCTGTTTGACCTGGCAGCTGTACTTGCTATGACAGTTAGCGAGGCACCGAACCTTGAACATGGGGATAGTCCTGGTTGACGCCACGTTACCAGGGAACTACGTGGGAACCAGGGATCTTCTGATGCACCTTGGTGCTGCACAGGGGTGGAAGGAGCTGAACCCAGCCTTGCTCTGTGCCCAGCCGTGGGTAGGGCAGGTCCCGGAGGAAAGGCACTCGCTTCAACAGAGGCCGCATCAGGCAACGCGAGACAAAAGGGCATCTGCGAGAGCAACCATCTTGTATCGTAGCGACAAAGTGATCAGGACAGGAAATTTCTTCTGGCAGGGTAGTCCTGAGGGGTTAGGCCCGAGAGGAGTAAAACTGTCTATTAAGCCATGCCCAATAAACCTAGCTTACATTAGCGGGAGAATATGGAATGTAAATACTCATGCTTCAAGGCATAAGGTAACCACTAAATGCCTAGTGTTAAAAAGAAACTTCCTCCTCAGCAATTTATTCCCTATTTTTTGATGATGAGAACTTTGCTCTGAAGTTGGTGATATAGATCTTGTCCAAGACAGGATACTGGCCTGGACACACCATGGGTTTCATCTGGTCTGGCAATTTCCATGTGCCTTTGGCTTCTCCAAGGCCCTTGGTTAGCACTGGGCACTTTATTAGCAGTAGCGTGGAAAACCAGTGAAGGACAGAAGGAATCGTCTGTGATGGCTGCAGGAGATACAGATTTGACTTAATAGGCGAGAAATTTAAATAGGAATAATGTGACAGGAAAAAAAAATCCGTAGGGGAAACTAACAAGAAATAACCAAGGAACATGTCCTGACTGAGGTTAGATCACAGCCTGGAGGAAAAAGGTGTGTAAAGAAAATGCAGAGGCCAGCAGCTGATAAACAGGTGAAAATGATGGTGCTGATCCCTTCCAGCTGGAGCTCCCATTCATCATTCACACCTCTGCCGGGAGAGCAGCCGCTGTACTGGCGATTGAATAACCCGTAATCCACAGCAAAACCTGCTGCTCCTGCTGGGATCCTGCACAGGGTCAGGGATAAATACCCCGCCACAACCCTGGAAATCCCCGGGCACCGCAGGCTTTGCACAGGGCAGGGGCAGATTCAGTAGTTTTGCTGGCACAAATCTATTGACTTCAGAAGATTACTCCGGCTTAGCAGTCCTGTGGTACAGCAGCCGTAGATCTAAGTGTAATTAACATTACATCATCTGTACCACAGTTTCAAGGTTGAAATAATCACGTAGTTCACATATTGGAAATTACAGGATGGCTTTCATATAAATGATTAACTGTCACTATTACTTACCCCAGAAAAATAGTTTCTATGGTGTTTGGTGTATAAATAATACCCTGTACCTCTATAGTGCTCAGCTTCAAAGTAATACTTCAGTGCTCTACCATAACGAATACCCTCCCATTCTGTAATAACCAGTCTGCAAATGATGTCTTTTCCTCTGTTGTAAATTATACCATGCAGTTACTGCCACCGCTGCTATTGCATTCAGTCTGGTTA
>NW_009191362.1:24381-26620 GCF_000690835.1 Fulmarus glacialis | reverse complement strand
TACTATTGTATCTGGGGTTTAAATAATACCCTGTCTTCATACAGTAGTTGGCATGTAAGTGTCACCCTAATCCTGCTCGGAACTTTGGAGTGCACAGAACATCCTGCTGCTGCAGAACAAATTGCAGCCTTCCTCTCCATAGTATTTGCCCTCTAAATATTACCCTGCTGTTTTGTATAGCACTTATTGTATAAATAATACCCTGCTGCCTTGTAGTAATTGGTATGTAAGTGATACTGTCAGATTGCAGGGTACTTAGTCTGCTAATACTGCCTACTACACTGGCATTAGATGACACAGCAGGGCTGTGTAGCGGGGACGCTGGGCTCCCAGCTCAGCCCTTCGTCACTGTTACTTGGGTCTTCTTTCAAAAAACAGGGTGGTCAGCAGCCACAGAGCTGGAGCAATCCTGCAACCATCACTGCGTGTCAGCAGGGAAAGGGGGTCACCCCTTTGCTCAGCCAGCTAGCCCATAGGATCTTGACCCTTCCTGGTGTCCTTCAAGATAACAAGCCACTTTGCCAGAGGCAGGGCAAAATCCTTGTCCCTCCACAATTCCCAGATTCCCTGCAGTTTGCCTCCTAAAAAAAAAACCCCTTGATGCTAGCTAACAGCAGGGATCACCTTCCAGTCTCAATGTGTGGTTTTCTGCCTGTTATAGGACAGTATGAAATAATTCAGCACCACCAGTAATGTTGAGTCATGTTTAGCAGAGGACAGAAGGGTCTTCATTGCTCTTATTGTTCAGCACGCGTACCTTCCTGTATACCTTTTTGAAGTATGTGAATGCTGTTTTGGGCCATTCTCTTGCTGTATCCAGGCAAGCATGTGGGTTATGTGCATGAAGATCTCAGAGTCAACCAAGGTCTTAATTTCAGTTCATCTTCAATGCTGTGCTTCCAGCTTTCACTAACATACCTGAAGTAACTTTGAATGAGCTAGCCCAGGCACCATCACTGCTCTGACCAAAACAGCACTGAGTTCGGTGTGGGCTACAAAACCTTCCTGAGAAGCCAGACAAGTTCTCGGGTGAGCTGGCCTCTGCTGGACATCACAATGCCATGGCATGGCATTTAGCTGGGTGGCAGCCAGCTCAGTCTTGTCTGCGGTACCTAGTGACATTCCCCTGGAAGAAATTAGGGCAAATGCCCCTCAGTCTTCATCTACGTTCTCCATTAGGGAAACGATGTATTTTTCCCTAGAGACCCTATTTCAAAGAGTAATAATCTTCTGTCCTTCCTTCTGCTAGCCCCACCAGATGTTCTCCTTTAGTCAAGGTAAGATTTGTAGGCAGAGGTGTTATCTCCAAGAGCAGCTGAGAACACTGGAAAACAGAGATGCTTTGGCTAACACAAGCCCCTTTTCCAGCTTCAATCTTGGCACAGTTTATTTCCAATTTCTTCTATTCTCCAACTGGATTGCGCTCTGTTCTGCAACTGCAAATGCAGCTGACTCTTTTTCTGTAGATCTGTGGTGCCTCATCTGTCAGAGATGTCTCTCTCATCTGTGCTGTTGGTGTAATTAAACAATAATATTTCAAAACTGATTGGGAATCAGGGTCATTAGACACTCAGATAGCTGATTGGATTTATCTCCCTTATAAATTTATGTCCTTTTACAGAAGTTGCTTTAGGGACTCAAGGCCACGTTTTGCAGAAGCAACAAAGTGCCCAAAGACAGAGAGAAGCACTTCTGCAACTTCCATTAGGTGCCTCGCTCATCCATTTTCATCTTTAAATTCTGAAATACCGTGGACAATTTGGCAGGCTATAAGAGTTTTACTAAACAATTTTGACATTCCCAGAAATCTCACTGCATCCATGCGAGGGTGCGCTGTATCTTTTGCTGTTGTATCAAAACTTGTATTCAAGATCTTTTAAAGCTCAGTTTAGAAGCCATCTGCTAATTTTGTTAACAACCAAGGGGGCTTGTTTCTCTTGCTCTCCACAATACTTGCTTATACTTTTTATTCTCTTTTGCGACACCCCTATGGTAGGAAGGAGATTGCATTGAGTCTTTCAGAGAGCAAGCACAGAGCACACAGCCTAAGGGGAGAGGATGTCCAACATGGCTTTTGAACACCCCCAATGCTGCACAGGAGGCTCAAGAGGCCCCAGACATTGGCTGGACAAGCCTGGGGTCTGCATGGACCAACCTTTGAAGGCCAAAATGAATATCAGCTGTAGCCCCTCACCTTCCAGTATACTTCCATTAAAAATCACTAACTTAAACTATGACT
>NW_009191362.1:9287-24350 GCF_000690835.1 Fulmarus glacialis | reverse complement strand
CAGGAATGCTTACCCTAAATGTTAGAGAATATTTTTGTTTTCAACATATAGCTGTCAAATAGTTTTACTGAACGTCGCTCCCATTGTGTGGTTTATTTAAATGGTGAGGATCAATGTGCATTAATGCTGTGATAGCTTTTCAGGTGCAGCTATGGAATTACCACAATCTGCAGACTGCACCGCGACAGTGCCCAAATGTTATGTATGATTAGATCCAGTTCTCATACTGTGTGTGAAAGCCAAACAGGCTTTTCCTTGTTATGTTGTCTTATGGAATTAATTCTTCTTCTGTCTGAAAGCAGAGTGCTCTGTACAAACTTGTGGGGATTTAGACTTCCTTTTGAGAGCTCTCCCTGCTGTCTGTTTGGGACTTGCAAGCAGTTACTTGTCTAGACTAGGTTTTAATATCAGAATTCGGGCTTAATGTTCCTAACCTCAGAGGCAAATGGCATCTTTTTTACTGATTCCAGCGGTCACTAGATCTGGCCACCAGATAATTTACCTGCCCACCTTATTGGAAGAATTACAAGATAGTTTGGTTAAAATAGATCATAATTATTACTTGCCTTTGAATTGGTCTTTTATGCCAATAGTATAAAACAAATTTTACTTTTATACAGTTTCTCTTGCTAGTGTTTTGTGTCTGAGTTAAAATACTAGTGTAGGATGCCCCAGGATCCATTTTAAAGCCCACATCGCCTCCATCAATGCTGGAGCGTATTTGCTGGTTTGAAACACTTTGCTAGGCAGTTATTTTGCCTACAAGGGGATCTGTGTTGGTGCCTTCCTGTTCCCCAAAATGTGGGCAATGTTGGTTTTAAGCTGTTCCACATACCTCTGTAAAAACAACATCTTCTGTTGCCCCTACAGAACGCTTCACCAAACGCTGGGCAATGTTTTGGCTCTCTCCCTCAACCACATCTCATACACAGGAATTTATTTGCCTCTCAGAAAACTCTGTATTCCCATCTAATTACTGTTTTGGTTTCCTCCATACCTCGCTTTCTCTTTTTGAAGGTATGACATATGGACTTTGCTTAGCAAAACGTAGATTTGGGCTTAGCAGCAGTGGCTCTCCAAACGTCTGTGGCTTATGCTAAGGCTTATGCACAGTCTACACCTCACAGAATGATTTTATATTTCGTGTAAGAACCTTGCTTTTATTCAGGATTCCCGTGGTCTCCCCAAATTTGTGCTCTCTAGGCTTGGTCAGCAGCGTACTTTCTAGATTGCAAGATCTTTAAGGCAGGGACTGTTGTCTGCCTGTGCTGAGGTAATTCAGTGGAGCCCTGAGATTTGAGCTGTAATGAAAAGTTTATTGATATGCATTCATTGACCCTAGACTGAAACTAATTTTGGAGAGGCTAATTGTCTCCGTCTTGCTCTCTCTTTCAATGTCACATCATCACAGTTGCTTCCTAAGTAATACCATACCTAAGCCCATTTATAAATTCATGTATATGTAGAGAGAAAGCTCTATATATACATAACATACATTCAGGTCAAAGAATTTGTTGTTTTTAAGGTGCAGTGTTTCTGTTTTCAGGCTAGTTTCACCATGTGTTTGAAAGGAACAGACCTTTCAGTGTGGGTAGAATTTTGTGAAGACGCTGAGATATCCTTTGGAAAAAAGCAAAAGGCTGTGATTCAGTTTTGGATTGAACAATGGGTCTCATATGATTAAAAAATTATGCTTTTATATTTGTTGCTAGTTTCAGAAAGTGTTTGAAGGGTTTTCTCAGGGAAGTTTTGGACTGACCTAAAATGGAAATCTCAGCCAGGGAACTGAAACCCTATTGCCAATTATTCCTCCTCCCATGCTGAGGGGTTCCGTTATCTTTTCTTCTGGGTGGATGAATACATCACCCAGAGACCGACATCCACCTTCGTGGAGGGGCCAGTGGCTAGAAGAGGACAATTTTTTAGGTATATCTTTTCCATCACCTTGCTCCTTCTCTTCCAACTCCCTGCCAGTCTCATAAAGTAGGACTTAAAGCTGTTGAGCTCTCTGATGGATAGTCTTCTCTGTGGCAAACCCAAAACAAGCTTGTTTGGCTGTGAACTTTTTTGTCATTATCTTCTTTCTTGTTGTGTTTTGTTTTCCTCTGTACAATTTGCCTTGGTTCAAAAGCATCACTAGAGTAGAAAAAAACAAGAGGAAGATTTATTTTCTGCCTGGAGACCCCATTGGTTTCTGCCCAAACAGAAAAGAACAGGCTGAACCAAAGGCAGGAATTACTGTTCGGATAAAGTGACTTGACAAGTGAATAGGAGCAGTGGATGAGCGTCCGTGCCCAACGGGACTGCCCCTGGCAAGGAGAGCTGAGCATCCCTCAGTGCTCCCGACACGGTGAAATCCCCTTGGAACAACTGGTGCAGGACAGGGCAGACGACTGCACTTTGAGGTACCTCTGTCCCCCAAAAGGAACGGAGCAATATTGAAATAAACAGGGACCTTATTGACTGAGCCAGTTAAATTAAGTTAAATGCACACTGTGTGTCTTGGCTAAGAGGGAAGAGGGCACTGCATGCCAGAACCGCCTCCTGGTACGTGAACAGTTTGAGCACACAGAAAAGGAAGGAATTGTACAGGGATGCAGGACTACCAGGTGCCATGAGATGGCACTGGCTGGGGGAGTGACTGAGGATGAATATAAAGGAAAAACCTGAAAGAACGGATAGACTGGTGAGATTTCAATAGGGCCTTAAACCCTCCACACACTTACAGGAAAGCCCCTGATTTGTACAGCCAGACAGTAGCCACGGACAGTCCCCTACTCAGCACCCGCCTGCTGCGTGACTCGGTCCCTGGAAGGGAGGCGAGGGGGAGTGCGTTGTCCGTGGTCCACAAAATCTTCCACCGCTGCTAGAACTGTCAAGAGGGGGACAAAGTGGGCTGGGAGAGCTGGTCTAGGAGGAAATGAGAGGAGACAGCGATCCATTCTCCTGCTGTCATGCATGAGGCGGTTTCAGGGGGTGCAATGCCCAGCCATTGATTAAGCTTTCCTAGAACCAGAGATGGGAGTGAAAAGCTGCTTCTCTTTCTTAATCCTTCCTGTACCATTCAGTCTCCTAGATTAGTACAAGCTGGCATGGCTGTTTTGTGCTTAGTCTGGTTGTCAGAGGTTTGCTGGCAGAGGAAACTGAGAAGTAGGAGAGCCTTCCTCAGCACAGCCAAGGCAGCAAAACCCTCATTATAGTCTGAATGTGAAGTCTGTGGCCTCTGTTTATACTGTGTGCCCTCTCCATAAACTGGAAGGCAAAGCCAGCTCAGTGCCTCCAGAACTGAGGTTCATCAGTCCCAGACAGCAGACAACTTTCATGAAAACCTACTCCAACATTTTGGTAAAGACCCTTCTTCAGGCTCAGGGGTGCATGAGAGCCTTCGTCAGCAGTAGCAAACCCACACTTGCATTGTGGTTGGGGGTTCACGTTGCTGCCAGAAAAAATATCTGAAGTCCTAGTGACTAGAGACTTGTGAATCAAAGAGGAAAGGCTCTTTCACTCCTAGGAGACTCTTTCTGCTTGCCTGCACAAGGAGTGCATGTGAATATTTGGTATGTATGTGCCTTTCTAAGGAGTCACAAAGAGTTTGAGCATCTGGAAACAGGAGAAAATAGTAATCCCACTGAAAATGCCAGTGATCTGCTCAGTAGGAAAAGATGGTTCTCCATCTCCTGGGGTTATGAAGAAAAAAAAATGCCAAGAGATTGGTAGATTTCAAATCTTGCAGATTATTTATGGCAAGTAGTAACACTCGTTTGGGCCACGGGCACTACCTCCTGAACAGCACATGGCAGGATGTCTCCCCCTTTTCCAGCCAGTAACCAGAAAGCCCCAGGCCCTCTCCCCTGCCATTTGCCCTTTTGTCTTCCAGGTCATCCCAAAGGGAGGATCGAGTCGAGATTCTACCTTCCCAGCAAAGCTAAACTGTGCATGTCTTGAATTTATGAGACAGGAAATCTACTTGGGAGGAAAGCTGGGGCTGAAACAGCCTCATTTAAGTAAATCTAAGCACAGTGTTTACACAATGTCTGGAATTAATGCAGAGAAAACTTTCAGGTGCCAACTTTGGAAAGAGAAAATGGGGAGCAAAAAGAGGGAGATACTGAGACTGTGATGAAGCTGGAAGCTCTTCCTCCAGGCTGGATGGAAAGTTGCTTTTACTGCTGTTAAGCACTAGCAGCATGAAATACTTGGTAATGCAAAGGCCAGATAGGCTATGATTGCTCACCTACCTCTGTGTAGCAAGGCTGCGTGAGGATGTTTAGTATTAGCAGCTCTGTGTGTTCCCGGCATGGATGGCCTCACCAAGGATCGTGGTGCAGCATGATGCACATAGCACATCAGTAGAAGGTGTCCTTAGCAAGAGGTTGTTGCAGCCTCTGTATCTTATAAGAGGTGCCTATTCACATGAAGGGACATTAATGCAAGCCAAGGCTATGCACAATATTACACAACTGGTACCAATCAGAAATGTGGTCACGCTACATGTCATTAGCATGACCTAAATGTGCAGTTATTAGAGAGGCCCTGCAGCCATGCACACGGTCTTGTGGTTCTCACCTTGAATCTCTGAAGTTGGTTGACTTTCCAAGACAGCGTGATGTTTTCTCTCTACTTGGAGCACAGCAAGAGGAAAAATCTTTACCGTTGTGAAGCTGATAGGGACCAGTTTCATGATGTCTCTTCCAGTACTTCCCAGTGCCTTGTTACGTGAACTTTCACACGACATTTCTTAGGAGCACATGTGTTTCACCCAAGGCAATTTTGGGTAGCAGAGTATTAACAGATAGCAGATTTGGGCAGTAACTAGCGGTCGGTTAGATTTAGGTCTCGTGCCTACGGATTCCGTATTAAAACATGGTTTCAAAGGCATTGTGGATTTCTGGAAAACCAGCCTTCTGAATGGCTGAGCTGGGTCAGAGCAGAAGGGAAGCAAGGCAGAAGATATCCATGAATCTTCTGCCAGCGTAGAAGAGCTGCAGAGATTTACTTCTCTACAGTCACGTTTCCATCTTGTTCTGTAGCCGGAGAGAGATGTTTTCTCATTTTTAAGGCTGCTTCTTTGCACAAATGAGGTTTCAGCCTCCTCATGAAACAAGTGAAAAGTCAAATTCTGCACAAGTGAAAACCTCCAGCACAGCCTGTGCATCATTCACACACTCCAGCAGAGTAATGGGCTATCCCCCAACTGGGGCAAGGAGCTGCTGTCAGCCAGCTGAGCTTTACCCGTCCCACACTAACTCTCTCAGCATCTGCAGAGGAACCTACCAGCATGTTTAGCTGATGCCTGCTTGGAGCAGGTGGTTATGTGGTGATTTAGAGTGGGTAAATAGTAGCAGCCTTACCAAGTTAATGGAAGGAGGTTTTTCCAGGTCCCTCAGTCTTCCCTTTCTCCTGCTCTGTGCTAGGCTTAGGTAGCTTGGATCCTAGGTGCAACAGCTTTTGTATTTCTCTGTGGGTTTTATAGTGAGCCAGTGCATTTGAGTGGGAAAAGTTGTCACTTGAAGGGCTTGTTCTTGCCTTCCTTGGATCATGACCCAAGCTGCCATCCTCAATCTGACATCCAGGGAGAATCTGGTTTCTCTTCTTTTGTGTTTTGGTGGATTTCTGTCCTGTGCCCAGAGGAGCTTTGCTCAAGGCTGACAGCAGCTCCAGAAAACAAGCGTAGATTGTTTCTTTCTTTCCCTGGGATATAATTGTTTACCTGCCTCTTGCTACCAAAGGAGAAGGGTGATGGGTGATTGTCGTTCCCAGAGACAGCATATCCAGGAGGAAAGAGATTTCCAAGTTCCATTTCTTCTTCCACTTCTTCGTAGATTAAATTCTTCCTTGCAAGCAAAGGGATATATCCCAATTACATCCAACGGTTGTGCATAAAAAATAGGGTATAAGGGGGCTTTATGAAGTGCATAATCACCCTCCCATCTCTAAAAGTTAGATGTCTAACAGTGTTCCAGGGTCCCTTACTAGCCAATAGAGAGATGGCTGAACCACTCTTAAAGGTTCTCAACTGAGACATCTATTTCATAAGGAGATGAATTGCTCTTTAGAAGTTTCTTTTTCTCCCCTTGGAGTAGAGAGGATTTTGAGTGCGAGTTCCAGCTAGTCTCAAAGGCTCATTGTTCCCTTGAATTTAGAGGCTCTAGGGGCTGTTTGAATGTTTGAATCTTGCTTTCCATATTGAGCAGACACTCAGAGCCATGGCAGCTCAGGACTTGGTGCTGATCCCACATGTTGCATGAAAGGCTGCAGCTGTCATCTGCTTGCCATAATGGACGTTTTGCAACTTCTCTGTCCTTGAAGGGCAGGAAAATTGCTGGTGTGTGTGTTGCCAATGACAGACAGTTCTGGTTTTCCTGCAAGAGAGCTAGTTTTGAGGTGGCCAGTGGTATGGGTTTCTGCAGCTCAGGAGCCTGTGTGTTTAGCTTGCTTCTGATCTCTCAGGGGGAAAAAAAAGAAAAGAAGAAGAAAAAAAAAAAATGCTGCTGAAGTTAATGGAGACGTAATGTAAAACCAATGTAAATCAGGGGAGAATGAGAGCCGTTCTGTGGTAGATACCAGAAAAGAGATAAATGCTTATAAAGCTTTCTGTGTTCAGTAGGATGTTTGTTCCAGACCATACGTCTGAGCTTGGATCACTAACTGAACCTAGCATATGACTGTTTAGGTTTTGCTATGATTTCCTGTGGCATCTTGCTTATTGAAAGCATGGCCCTACATCCTTGGGTATTTTGGCTTTTCCTGTAATGTATGTGCAATATCATAAGATAAACAGTCAAATTGTAACAGACTGTAACTCTTTTATTGAAAGAAAGGTCATAAAGACACTGAAAATGGAATAGCATAGAACCAAAATGACAGGTCCAGGCAACTTTGGTTCTTTGTGGAGGAGGACAGAGAGAAGCTCTGGACCACACGTTATGGCTGAGGGGCATGCTGATACCATCGCCAGGGTGTATTAGCAGAGCTGGGTCTGCCTGTGTTCACACCTGCAGTAACAAGGGGTGCTTGAGGACAGGAGCCGGCTGAGGCTTGAGGTGAAACCTGACATTATTCCTAGTCTTCAACAAATGTTCTCTGTTCTGTGCCTTATGCACTAAGAAAGCCTCGGTGCCATCAGTTTGCCATCTCCTGTAGCAATCCAGGCAGGCAATGCTGCAAGACTGTCAGCGTGTGGAGGACTACATTCCTCGATGGCAAAATATCTGAGCAGTTACTGCCGTGTATCTTTCTGATTGGGGAAAAAAAGGACTTTATTGTTCCAGGGATGGTTTCAGAAACAGAGCAGGCAGGAGCAGCATCCAAGCTGCTCTGTACATAAAGACCTTACTCTCAGAATGGTTTGGAAGCCAGACAGAATGGAATATTTCTCCTATTTTCTTTACAGCTGAAAAAACATGAAAAATCACAGGAGTGCATTTATTGCCATATTTCAGTTCCAAAGTTTGCCTTATTTAAAAAAAGAAGAAGAAGAAATAAAACTGGTTTTGCCCACCCCCCTCACTTTTTTTTCCCCTTCCTTCCCTCCCATTTCTTGGACCAGGCTGAGGTTTTTAACAGAAAAGCTCTCAGTCCTGCACAGAGGCTGGGAACATGCAGAGGGACAATAAAGTGTTTGTTCATAGAGATCATAGAGGAACGGTCTGTAGTTTTACATGGTGGAGAAACGACCGTTTGACACTAAAGCCTATGAGGACATGGGACATGCTGTCTAAACAAACATTGGAACCCTCCCGATGTCTCTGCTGGGTGACAGTGTCTCCTCAGGCCTCACCAAACCCTTGGTCCCCAGTGCTGGTGCCTGAAAATAATAGTACTGAAATAAGGATGGATGGAGGTGACCATGTGTCCTAGAGAAACTAAGGTCTGTTCCCTGATGGGGAGTAAACAGGGGATGGAAAACCAGTTGAAGAGAGAGAATCCAAGGCTAAATGAGTAGTGCTAGTTTTGACTCTTGTTCAAGAGCCTTTTTATATCCACAATTTTAAAGGAAATATTGTCTTTGGAAATACCTTTATGCCCAGGCATATCTTCTAATGAGCAGCATTTTATTAGCTGCCAGAAACAATACATAAGTATATTAAAGGTCTTCCAAAATTGAGAAAAAAGGAAGCTTAAAATGACCCATCTGCCCCCATCCAAAAAAACAAGGACAACAGCAGGATTAAGGGTGATGAAAATGACTTTAATTGCAACAAGGGTGATTAACATGGTCTGGAACAAGCAACGGCCACAGGAGAAACTGCAGATGGGACTCAATGAAAATAGTCTAGAACAGAAAATGCTTTCCAGCAAGCAAACAAGTTAGACTGGGCTGCAAATGGGTTGTCTGGCTATTTTCCACTGTACAGTCTTACTGTGTAGGCACTTTGTTGGACTTTCACTGTAGTGACTTTTCCTTTTCTTGCTCCCTCCAGATTCTTCAGTCCTTTGAAAACCTGGGGACAGGGTTGGAAGAGCAAGGGATTAAACCTGTCTGCACATATGTACACACTTCCCTCCACACACACTTAGATTCTCAAATAAACATATTTATATGCAGCCAATTTAGGACAGTCTGCACACAACCTGATACAGAAGCACGGCCTTAAGCATAAAATAAAGTGGCAGTAAACTTCAGTGAAAGGGACAGTTGTTCTCTGGGGTGGAGAGCTCCTGAGCCTACCAGAATCTCCCAACTCTGTCTTTTTTGGAAAGGCAAGAGCTTTTCCTGAATTCTTCCTGGCCCAGGCTGAATTGGAGAGGGCCTTGTTTCTGTCTCTGTCACTGGTTAGAGAAGGTAAGATGGCCAGGATTTTTGTGGCAGTTTGGTTGGGTTCTTGTTCCTCCAGCCTGCTTGGTACTCTGCACAGGGACAGTTATCCTGATGTAGAGGCATAGCCATGACCTTGCGTAACTTGTCCTACCTCCTCCTCTCTTCTCACCACAAAAGCTGCCTGCTCCAGCCGTTCTCCCAGCAAGCGCAAATGGAGTTTTGCAAGAAAGTAATCTGCAGGGCTGGAAGGTGTTTTTGTAGCATGGACCTTGCAGAAAGCATAGTGTGATCATTGCTGCTTGTGTGTAGGGCACTGTGCTGCAAGAATTAGTCCCTCCCAGTGCTCCCCGCTAGAGCTTGGACAATCCTCTCTTAGTAGTCACCCTAGGAGGAGCTCCACCAAAGTGTCTGCAGAACTTCTCTTCAACGTGACTTTTTCTACTGGAAGATAAGGACCCTGCAACTGAACTGGAGTTTGTCAGCAGTGACCTGGTAGCTCCTATGGGTTCAGTAGCTCACCTTTTTCTAGTAGCCAGGCTACCCTGATTATTTTCAAAAAAGTAGTCAAATTAAGCTATCTCCAGAAGTCTGTGTTATTTATGACATATATGGTAGGGATATTGACTGTACCCCCAACATGTTGAGGTCTACCTCTCTACTTAGCCATTCAGCCATTCGGTAAGATGCTGAGCAGGGGACTTTCCGGCCACTGCTTAGCCTGCTCCAGGCTTTACTCTGCCTTTACTCAGTCATGCAGCTCAGGCCCTTCCTTATCCTTGAATATATTTCCTCTGCGCCAGATCCTGTCTCAGTAAGCACACACTGCTCCAGGTTGATTCTCCCATGCACTGAACTGCACCTTCATACTCCTTGGGCTCATCTAATGTGAATTTGCACCTCTGTAGAGACAACGTCCACACTTGAGCTAATCACCCTCCTCTTCTCTGACAGTCAGTGGAGAGGGGTCATCAGTTCTGAGGTATGTGCTATACAATCTGTTTTAGATGTTGCTTTAGAACGAGAGGAACGACATCCCCAGTTCCCTTGGCTAGACAGACCATGTCTCCATCATCTGTGTTATCCATGTCTGCTCAGACAGACCGCTGTCTTTACTTCCTTCCTTCTAGAACTGCTCCTTCAAGCAGCTGTTTGCTCGTTATCATGTGCTTGGATATTCCACTAGAGACAACATGGAGTGGAATTATTGCAGCATGGAACCATTGCTGTAACAACGGGACGTTAATCAAAGGCATTCCCAGCATAGTGAATCCCGACAAGAGCTGTGTGCAGACGTAGGGTTGGATCTCTTTGGCGTGCTTAAGGGGAATGAAAAATGGAGATCAACATTGCAAACAGCACCCTGAGGAGTAGGTTGGGTTTCTTACTGGCAGGGAGTCAACACTTTCGCAGAATACACCCAAAACATTGTTAATGTGATTTGTTTAACCACTGCTCACAAGGAAAAGCCATTGCCTCTGGGCTTCTGTGGGATAAGAGGAGGTTGTGTTTTTTTCTCCATAGCTAAACCAAACTGCAAAGATACTGCTGGTCCCAGCTGTTATCATATGAGGCTATTTTTCCTTGTGAAAGATCAGCATAAAACTTGAATAAGAGTAGGAGTACATGGGCTTGTCTTAGCTTTTGGGACAAAGTGAATTTCCTCTATTTAGGGCATTCTGGTCTGTGATGTCTAACTGATGCACAGATCAACCTGCTCTCCTCTTACCCGTTGCCAATGTACACAGAAATAACAACTGTGTGGGACTCAGAACAATAGCGGTTTGCTGTAGGCATGGGCCCTAAAAGTCTTTTCAGCCAGCCAGCTCCTATTTTATTTAAACTTCTCTGTTTCCATGTTCTAGGATGTTTTATTCTTTAGTAGGCAATCTGGGTCTAAAGCTGCCTGCCTCTCTTGGCTGAGTTTATGGCATGACACTCAGGGCTGTCCAGCTTACTTGGATTCTGGCAAAATGCAGAGCCTGCTGAAAGGTACCTGATTTAAGGAGCCTGGAGAAGAGCTTTTATTTAATGCTTGAGCAGGTATCATGACTAAAGACTTAGTTATTAATGTCTAGGAGAGTATCTTCTACCTGAATCCTCTCCAAGTGCCTTCTGCCCTGGAGGGTCCACCCCTGCTCCCAGGACTCACATGATCTTTGCCTTCCTATTTCTTCTTTTATCCAGAGGATGAGAATGGAGGATATCCACTTGAATGCCAGGCTTGGGATGGTGCAAGTAGAAATAATCTGAGCCTACCCCCACAACCTCAGTTAATTCCAGGGAGACAGTCCTCAGTCGATGTCGGGCTGGTCCATAGTGAAAGCAGTGACCTACCCTCGGAGGGCTCTGGATGCACAGTCCCACAGTTATTTGTTCTTGTAGGAAGCATTCCTCTCACTAAACAAGAATATGTTTCAGAGAGTGGACTTCAGTTTCCCTGCAAAGCTTAAAAATACACCAAAAAGCAGCAACTGTGTCTGAAGTTTTCTGCAGTACCTCATCTGTTAGCAGTGACTGGTCTATAACCTGGAGATGTTCCACAAAATACAGGTTAAGCCCTTATCCTTCTCCACTGGCAGCTTACCCCCGAATCCCTTTCTCCCTGCCTGTCACGGAGCCGGGGGATGCCTCGCCTGTGCAGACTTCAGGCATGGCTGGCTGAGATTGAGCAGGGAAGGGGGTTAATTTTACAGGATGTCTTTTTTGCCTTAGATCCTACAAGGCAGGTAGAAAATGTGTGTGATATTCATAAACATGATTCTTTGTACTGCCTAGAGCCAGGCAAGATGAATAATACAAAAGCAGAAATTGAAACAATGATACATTCGTATTCATGAATTTTAATGTCAGAAGGCACCATTCTGGGCTGATCTCCTGTGAATGGAGGCCCCTTAAACTTTACCCTGTTTCCTCTTTATTGAGCCCACTAACTTGTGTTTGCCTAAGTCATGTCTTCCAAAGAAGCCTTCAAGTCTGGATTCGAAGCTACCAAGGGATAGAAACTCCATTGCTTCCCTTCTGTTTAAAATGTGGGCTTTGTTGCCCATTTGAGTTTGCTTGGTGTATGGGTCCCAGCTACTAGTTCTGGTGATGACTTTCTGTTAGATCAAAGAGCCCTTTAGCACCAGCAGCTTCTGCTTGAAACAGTATTTGCGCACTGTTGTCAACTTTTCAGTCTTTTTGTGTGGTGCTGTTACAATAATTAAATTCAGACTTCCTAGTCTCCCCCCATAAGGCTTTTCTTCCAGCCCTCAGATCCTTTCTGCTGGATATATTCTGCACCATCTTTTTCTGATATCCTTATGCCAAGCCAGAGATGTGCACAGTATTCCCGTTGCTTACCAGTGATGCACAGAGGTATTTCTGTTTGGTTATATGTCAGATGATGGCAGTGGCTCTCCTGAGTGACTCTTTCTAGGACACAGCATCCCATGGTCAGGCGTTTTCTGCATTCCTTATATAATTTTATATTTGATTCTATTAAAATGTAGTCTATTTGGAAACACATTGGATCTAATACTGACCCCTGTAGATGCCCATTAGAAATATCTCCTTCAACATCAGTGTTCCTCAGATGGCTCTTTTTAGAGACCTGCCAGCTAGGCTTCTGCTAAGCCATTTTAATGTATGTACTGCTGACATTACATATCTTCATATCATGGAACCCTGTGAAAGCCAAACCTTATCAAAATCTAATTACATTATGTTACAACCATGCAGGCAGCTTTATCAGACAAACAGAATCATGCCAACTAATAAAATCAAGTTTGGAAGCACCTGTTTTATATACAAGTGCCTCAACTAAGATTAATATTACACCTATTCTTCAGTGCTTAATGAATTGAAGTCTGTATCAGATTTTCCATTATTTTGCCTGGAATTTATGTCAATCAAACTAGCGTGTATTTATGAGGCTCATCGTTGTATATCTTGGCTGACTATTGGCACAGTGCTTCGGTATTCGGGACCTGCCCCAGTGCTCCAGCACAGATTATAAATGAACATCAGTGGGCCAGCAATTTACTCAGCCAGCTCTTTAAGGACTCTTGGGTACAGCTGTTTAGCCAAGCTGATTTCAGACTGTTTATCTGTAGCAGATGGTGTTTCCAATTCTCCTTGCTTACTGATGAGCAGAAGGCACTTCATTGTCCCCCACAGCCCATCCTATGGACACCTTCCCCTGCCATCGTCCAGGTACTGACTGCCAAACACTTTGACCACTTCTGCAGCATGGCAGTTGACTTGGTCCTGACCATCAGTAGAGGGAAATGGTGAAGTCAACTGTCACGCTGCAGAAGAGGTTCATAATACATTGTTTATGCAGATAGCATTCCTAATGGGAGAGACACCCAAACAGACACACAACTCCACGGTTTCTCCCTGAGGTTGGCACTTACCTGCAATTTTATTCCCAGGCCCAGCAGAAATTCAGATATGTCCATGTGATCTTGTTCGGCCCTACAGCTGCAAACTCAAGCCTCTGTGCTTCTCTGCCGATATGTTCCAGTCCTGTTCTGTCCCATTGTCTGCCAGCATAGCGATCTCTATTAACTAAAGATTTCACAAAGATAAGATTTTGTGATGTGTCAGGTTGAAATGAATGAGTGCATGGAGGTCAACTTTTTCATAAGTGAAAGGCTAATGCTGGACTGTACAAGATGAGGTTTATTTTTGGCTTTTCTTGTGCCAGTGAGGATATTTAATGGACTTTTCTGCAAGGTCGATAAGCATATACTCAGAATGTTCCTGTCAGCTGAAGTCAGCTGGGATCTTTCTAGATCACAGGAGTTAAACAGCCAATATTGGGCAGGTGACCTCAAAGAAAACACCAGTGATTCAGTAGGTGTGGTCCTTCCTTCTGAGTCAGTGCTGAAATGTGATGCCAAATGATGCTGTGTTGCCAGAGGACATGGTTTTCATTTGAAATATTAAAACCAACTTGAACATTTATGGCTATTTAAAATCCCATAATGTTATACTGGATGATAATCCAGTTAGGATTAATTTAGTTGGCCTCCTTACATTGCTTCTGCCATTTAATGTCAGGAGGATGTTCCTTTCCTTTCCTAAAGCTTTCAGAAGTAGCAGGTTGCTCTGACTAATCGAGGGATCCCAAGAGGATATTTTCAGGGTGGAGTTAAGATGCCCAGAATTGTACCCTGTAGATTTCTTGTATCAGTTCAGGATCCATTTGCAATTAAGGTTATATATGCTGTCAATGCAAGAGTATTGGACCAAACCGTTGTAATCTTTGGCTTTTCCACCATATAGAAGGCAGATTTCCCTTCAGAGCATTTCAAGGTATACAAAATGCATCCAATCATCTGGCCTGAGAGCCAGTGCTGGCTTGGATGGAGGATGCTGGTAAGGGGCAGCTCCTGTTCTGAGGCAAAGACTTAGTGGACGCGATGGTCCCTCTTGAGTAAATACATAATAAGTGTGAAGCTCTGTTGGAAAACTGTCTTTCTGCTCCACAGGGAAGATTGAATCACAAGAGAGAGAATGGGAAAGCAATATAATAAGTGATATATAATAACACTTCAGTCTGTTGTACATAGCAGAGCATCTTATTTATTTGTCTAATGGACTCGTTTCCTGAAGCAAAAGGCACTTTGAGACAGCGTCTTTCCCCAAGGACCGGCTTTCACTGCCAGCCACATGTAGGAGGCTGAAGGGGCGGCACTGCCCTGCAGCAGCATCCGCAGCACTCGGCTCCCTGTGAACATACAGCTGTCATAAATCCTTTCTCCCTGTGTTGTTTCTTGCAGGTAAACTATGACCACTTTACTATTAGTGTTTGTGTGTTTGCAAGTCATCACCACAGCCGTCTCTGTGGAGCTCTCAGGTACGTGCCCCGGAGTGGGGGAAAGCGGGGCTGAGCAGTGTGCTGCTGGGCAGCTGCCAGAAACAAGTGTACCCAAGATCTGCTCTGTGTACACACAGGGCTCTTCTCTTTGGATGGCTGCTATGCCATAGCCTGTCACTGTTCTTGTGCCTGGGGAGCCAGGGAGATAGCTCCAGGCAAAGGCAGATTTATGGGGAAACCAAGGGAATTTCAGCATTCCCCTTTCTTAAACCCTATCAGGTGTGATCTCGTACTATGGGCAGCAGCTACACTGCAATAGAGCCCTTCATTCCCTTCATTCCCACATCCAGCACTGGTCCAAATCCCAAAAGCAACCATGGCACAAGGGTCATGGTTGTAACTTCCCTTTTGCAAGTTATTTTCAGCAGACTAAACCAAAAAGGGTATGTCTGAATATGTGGGTACAGGTTTACGAAGCAGATATAGGCATTGGAGC
>NW_009191362.1:3903-9259 GCF_000690835.1 Fulmarus glacialis | reverse complement strand
AAGTGGTTGAGTCACCATCCCTGGAGGTATTTAAAAGACGTGTAGATGAGGCGCTTAGGGACATGGTTTAGTGGGCATGGTGGTGTTGGGTTAACGGTTGGACTTGATGATCTTAGAGGTCTTTTCCAACCTTAATGATTCTATGGTTCTATGGTTCTATGATATTTTGGATTAAATGTGTTATTGATGTAACAATTGCTTTGTCTGGGAACTGGCAGACAGTAGTGGTGGCCTGGAAGTGAAGATACCTGAGCAGTCTCCCCTGCGTGTTGTCCTGGGAAGCTCCCTGAACATCCCCTGTTACTTCAACATCCCAGAGGAACAGGACACCAGTGCTCTGCTGACCCCACGGATCAAATGGAGCAAACTCTCAAATGGGACCGAAGTTGTCTTGCTAGTGGCCACCGGTGGGAAAATCCGTCTCAACACCGAGTACAGGGAGGCGATCTCTTTGCCCAATTACCCCGCCATCCCCACCGATGCCACCTTGGAAATCAAGGCGCTGAGATCCAACCACACTGGGATTTATCGCTGTGAAGTGATGTACGGGATTGAGGACAGACAAGACACAATAGAGATCCTAGTGAAAGGTGAGATCCTGCCCTTGCTCCTTCCTCTCAAGGTCTTGCTGCCTGGCCTGGGCAGCAGGGAAGAAGAAATATATGGGCAGAGGAGGTACTGCTCTCCCCGTAGGCATAAACCCTTTCGGTCAGATCACAGATAAGGCCCTGGGCAGATGAGCAGAAGTCATGGGCCAGGCATTTACTTCAGCAGGCTAGGACCAGACTAAACAAATGAGTAAAATGACTTACGGTAGAATATACGGCAATAAAATTACTCTTCTGGCAGAAGGTGAGTTGCAGAGACAGCAAGACAACATCCTTGGCAGGAGGTGGTACTGGATACACTGGGCTGTTGCTCAGAACGGTGAAGCTGGATGTTATAAGACCTTTTATTTCTTCCAAACATTTTAGGAGATGGGATGCCCTCAGCTGGAGAATCAGTCTGTTCTGGAAAAACTTTTCCCATAGTTTTGCAAAGCCCACCCTAGTAAGAGGTGGATAAAATAACGAAAGTTAAGTTTCCTACAATCCTTATCTTTATCATGGTTTTTGCTTTCCGTGTAGGTCAGTGAAACAGTTTCCCCTACAACAGTTAACCAGAGGATCTCTGCTGGTCGCAGACACTGGAGTGTATATATGACAGTGGAGGCTGGGAGCCCCCTCATTGCCTCCTGGTGAATTTTCCACTTAATGATCTGCTCATGTCAGACCAGAGTGTACAGATAGCCATCCTTTGTAAAGATCCCTGTTCATCAAAAAATACAACTTAGATATGTTTGCAGCAGATCTGGAGGTTTCAAGTGGATTTGCCTCGTTTCCTGGGTGTACGGTGGGTGACACTCTGCACCCTTGGTCCTGAGCAAGACCTTGAGGTGTTGCAGCTTTCAAACCGGCATAGCAGCACGGTCCCTGCTCTGCCCCACAGGCTGGTTTCTGAACTATGCATTTAAAACACTGCACAGAGCTGTATCAGGAAAGTATTAAGTCCTTCTCACAGCGACACAGCTCTGTGTTCTGGGCAATGGGTTTCCTCCCAGTGTTTACACTACTATTCAGGTACTGGCTTTTAACGCACCATGACATTGTTACAGCATCATGGGAGAGCAGTTGCTGTCCTAGGTCACCAATGTGCTCCACAAGGTCCTGTGAAAGGAGCCCATCAAGTCATCCTTGGCTTGAGATGCTCAAATGCAGACAATCAGCATAAATAGTTCGTTGCTTCTAGTTGACATGTAGCATTTGTTTTTTTGAATCCCTAACTTCTTTGGAAGGAAAGGGGCTGGTTCCTCTCCAGCAGATGTGTGAGTGATGGCCATTGTGTTTTCCAGGCATCGTATTCCACTACAGAGCAATCTCCACAAGGTACACCTTGAACTTCGAGAAAGCAAAGCAGGCCTGTATCCAGAACAGCGCTGTCATTGCTACTCCCGAGCAGCTGCAAGCTGCCTACGAGGATGGGTACGAGCAGTGTGATGCTGGCTGGCTGGCTGATCAGACTGTCAGGTAATGAACGGTGGCGGGGGAAGGAAAGCCCCAGCAGGGTCGTTAGGGAAGGACTTCTGTAATGAAGCCACCCACTGAAAATGTTTGAGAAACAGTTGCTAAATAGCAGCTGTTGTAATTGCTGGTGTGCAGAGGGTGGTGGGTTGCAAGCCATTCTCTGCCAGGGGGGAATCTATAGCAGGAAAGCAGAGTGACCACTGTCCTCCTCAGCTGGTGGTGACAGCTGAGTGGACAATGGCTTAATCCTGATCTTTCATCCTCCGTGAACAAAACAGATGCTATGCCAAGACCCATGAGTGTGGCTCAACTGTACCAAGCTGTGCATCTCCCACTGGGGAGGCACCTTGGCCTCGTGCTCCCAGGGACCTGCTGTGCTCAGGACCATCAGAGGGAGGGCAGGACAGCAGATCATCCTTCCCCTTCCCCATAACCCAGGAAAAGCCATAAATCACCACACTGCGCAGTGCTCCACAGCTCTCTCCCAGCCTCACTGGGTCCTGCCCCCCCACTCCATACGCACCCTCTCTCCCCCAGGTACCCCATCCACTGGCCCCGGGAGCGCTGCTACGGCGACAAGGATGAATTTCCTGGAGTGAGAACCTATGGTGTCCGTGAGCCAGATGAAACCTATGACGTTTACTGCTATGCAGAGCAAATGCAAGGTGATTTAGGGCTTTTATTGTTACTAGACACAGAAGCAGCCAAAGCTCTGATCATGCCTAGACTGGACAACAGTAAATACAGAGGCAAAGGGCCTAGAGGCAAGACAGGTTAAAGATGGAAAAGCACATACCCCAGCAAGGCCAGATGTTCTCTACATTCTCTTTGTTAGGCCTTGGACAATTTCAACGTCAAATGACTACAGAGGGTGTAGTGGAGTCCGTCTAATCTCCACCAGAGTCCATGCCATCCTGCATGTCTCTGGTCACCCATCTGAGGGTGTGACATTCAGAGGTGTCCATCACCCATGCTTATGACAGGGATCCATTGAAATATCCAGCACATCAGAACTGACATTGTCCTTTATCTTCCTCTTGCCCTGTGGCTCCAGCTGGTTTGGTATGTTTTGCTCCAGTCTGTATTCAGTCTGTAAGACTCCCTTTTTTCTGGTCTTTATAGACAGTCACCAACATGGGGTTGCAGTTCAGCTGTAATACACAGGACTTTTCATCTTATCAAGGCTCTCAGGAGTGGGAAGGGGAAAAGAGGGGAATTGGGATTAAATTCTACAGCTAATTCCTGTGCTAATGGATGGTGTGATTGCAGGTAAAGTCTTCTATGCCACCGCCCCTGAGAAGTTCACCTTCCAAGAAGCTTTCGACAAATGCCGCAGTTTGGGAGCCCGTTTGGCCACCACAGGAGAGCTGTACTTGGCCTGGAAGGACGGCATGGACATGTGCAGCGCAGGCTGGCTGGCCGATCGCAGTGTCCGCTACCCCATTTCCAGAGCACGGCCCAACTGTGGAGGAAACCTGGTGGGCGTGCGGACAGTGTACCTGTACGTCAACCAAACGGGGTACCCTCACCCCGACTCTCGCTACGATGCCATCTGCTACAGTGGTGAGTGCTTCGGAGCTGTAGGACTAAGCAATGTGTCTTTACGCATCAGCAAGCAGGAGCTCCCTGGTCAGAGCTAACCTCTTGCTTCTTTTTTTTCTTTTTTAAAAAAGCAAGGGGGAAAGCAGGTTTGGCAAAGGACTTAGTCCCCTGTTCTTGTTCAGGTAGGAAGCAGAGTTCAGAAAGAGCACAGATGCCTGCCCTGTACACGAGGGCTCTGAAGAGGTGGGTGTAACACAGCCCTCTTCTCTCCAGTCCTCCCACACCTTCCAGCTTTGGTAGCTCTCCAGGAGACACGGAGCAGAGCTCAGGTCCTTCCCGTACAAGACTTTGAATGCTGAAGATGGAAGAGAAGGAAAAAGAGAACAGATCTGACCCTGAAGATGTGTACAGTGCTTTGCTGTGGTACAGATACATGCCTGAGTTTCCATACCGGGATAAATAAGAGACTGCAGCAGTCTCTGGCACTCAGAAATGGGGCAAAATTGCACCTAGGAGGTGGAGGGCGTCCCAGCTACTCCCCCTTTCTTCTGAGTGTACTCTTCTCCCTGCAGCAAGAAGGGGGCAAAGTACAGTGGTATATGGTCTATTCAGGGCAACCAGAGGCTAACATTCAAATAGGATTGCCATCTTTAAAAAAATAGTAACAATATTTTAAAATATGTTTTGAAACTCCTTTGATACAGACCTATTGTGCCTAGATGCATGCATGATCAGTGTGTCAGGAGGCCTAAAACCTCCCAGGCCCCTTGGAGTTATCCAGCTACCTGGCCAAGCTAAAGACTGGTCCACCAAGCCACAGCCTTCTGGTTATCTCAGAGTATGCATCTGAAACTGCTGAGTGCAGCTAGTCCTTGTCTGAGCACCTCTATCTAATTGCCTGAATCCCTTGAGGTCTGAGAGGTACTGGCTAAAATGAACTAGCAGGAAAATGGAGTTGGAAATAAATAGAGCAGGGAAAGCAGTATTAGGGGAAAAGCCTGACAGTGTCTCATTATCTCTCCCTCCCCAGCCGAGACCTGCCTTGCTGCATATCCAAGGTGTCCCATCCCTCCCTCACCTGCCCCGTTCTGGTTTATGCTGCTCTTTAAACCATCGTCCTTCCTGTAGGCTGACCTGCTCAGTGGCATGTTAAGCACGTTCTCCTACAGCCAAGGGATGTGACTTGAGCAGAAAAGTGGTTTGGGAGGGGAAAGGTGGGAGTTGTTTGAAAGTATTTGGTACAGCGAGTGGCCTTGGCTGCCCCGGTGATGGGGTTAGCATGCTTATATGTGGTGAGCTCTTAAGTAGTCGCCTGGGCAGAGCAGAAGGAGACAGTGATCCTGGTGAGACTTCATGCACTGAGTGTGAGGATCCAGTTGTCTTTCTCCCACGGCTCAGGCCTGCTGTGGAGGTTATCCAAGCTCCCCCACTTCCCTACCGCCACCTTAAATTCCTTGCAGCAGGCACTAGAGGTCAGTGCAGACTTGGATATGGGCAAGGTGTTCCCGGGAAGGAGAGCTGGGAGGAGAGCAGGGAAAGTCCTCTCTGATTTACCCGCTGTGGTACCCTTCGTGCTGGGATGTTGTAGAGAGCCATTGTGGAGGAAGGAAAACCATTTCTTTTACCAGACCGTCATGATTTCCCTGCTCCTCTCAGAGCCAGCAAACACCCAGCTTCTTCTCGGAGGCAGCACCAGCGCAGTACACCTTGCTAGACTGACCATGTCCTCTCTGATTGCTCTTTGTCTCCTG
>NW_009191362.1:0-3819 GCF_000690835.1 Fulmarus glacialis | reverse complement strand
AAGTGGAGCTCCCCCTGCCACGCAATGCCACGGAGGAGGAGGCCCGCGGCAGCATTGCCACCCTGGAGCCCATTGAGATCACACCCACCGCCACCGAGCTGTATGAGGGCTTCACTGTCCTGCCCGATCTCTTCGCCACCAGTGTCACAGTAGAGACAGCTGCCCCAGAGGAAGAGAACGTGACTAGGGGGGATGTCACAGGGGTGCGGGCTGTACCTGAAGAGGTGACCACCATAGCCTTAGGCACTGCCATCACCACCGAAATGGCAGAGGTGAGCTCGGTGGAAGAGGTCGTGGGGGTGACTGCCACACCAGGACTAGAGTCCGCCTCAGTGTTCACAGTGGAAGATCAGCTCGTGCGAGTGACAGCAGCCCCCGATGTCGGTCTCCTCCCTGAGCAGCCCATCTCCCCCACGGGTAAGTCACCAGGACTCCAAGAAGCCTGAAGACCAGTTTCTCCCAGAGGTAACCATTCAGCTGAAAACAGCCTGAGCTTCTGCCGTCACAGAGGGCATCCAGGTCCCTATTGGGGGTTAGGGGCAGGCTGAGTACCTCCACTATGGTAGGACAGGAGGGGTGAGGAGGAGGCTGTGGACCACCCCATCAGGTGCGGAAAAGGGCTCAGCAGGCTGATGCTTGGGGCTGCAGTGGTCACACTGCACTCCTATGTGCATCTGGCTCCAGAGAAGGTGAAGGTCAAGGTAGGAAGATCCTAGAGGAAGACTAAAGAGATCCCCAGAACATCACCCTCGATGGCAGAGGAGCTCATTGAATGAGCTATCTCCATCAAAGTGGGTTTGACAGGCACTGGTCCTTGCACTGTTGTTGGGAAGACCCTTTCTGGTCACGCATCTCGGTGGAGTGGGGGTCCCATATCTGCTGTCTCACCACGGCTTCTCTGCCCCCAGGTGTGGTGTTTCACTACCGCGCTGCCACCAGCAGATACGCCTTCTCCTTCGTCCAAGCCCAGCAGGCCTGCCTGGAGAACAACGCAGTTATCGCCACTCCCGAACAGCTCCAGGCTGCCTACAAGGCTGGTTTTGACCAGTGCGATGCCGGCTGGCTGCGGGACCAGACAGTCAGGTAAAACTATATTGACTTCGGGAAGACACCTCTCAAAATGACTATTCAGCCATGAAATTGAGGCTTTACTCTGGTCTGTCCTGATGCTCTGCTCATCAGCATCTAAAGCTTTCTCGACCTGGTTGTCTCCAGGCATTGATATCTAGTGGCCAATAGACCTGTTCTTCTCAACCTGTCCTACGCTTTTCCTAACCCGTATATACATCCTGCAGTGTAGGAAAAGTGGGGAAAAGTTTGTATTCATTGCCCCAAGCTGTAAGTGGACCTGTTTCCAAGTCATGCTGGGGGCTCTACGCACCTCTAACAGTGAAGTGTTCATGTCCTGCTCCCAAGTACACTGAGGTTCTTCAGTCCAGGGTACATAAGGCTGACCTTGGGTTACCTCCTCTCTTTTTTTCATAGGTATCCCATTGTGAATCCCCGAAATAACTGCATAGGAGACAAAGAGAGCTCTCCGGGCGTGCGGTCATACGGCATGCGCCCAGCCTCGGAGACCTACGACGTGTACTGCTACATCGACAGGCTCAAGGGTACGTTCTCCCCCTTCCTCTGGGCATGGTTGTGGAGCAAAGACGTGCTTCACACCTCCACGTCTGCGTGTGCATGGATGGGGTGCAGGGACTCACGCCTGTTTTCTCTCCCATCCCTCAGGGGAAGTGTTCTTCGCAACGCAGCCAGAGCAATTCACCTTCCCAGAAGCTCAGCAGTACTGTGAGAGCCAAAATGCCACACTGGCCTCTGTTGGCCAACTTCACGCCGCCTGGAAGCAGGGCCTGGACAGATGCTACGCTGGCTGGTTAGCCGACGGCAGTCTCCGCTATCCCATCGTGAGCCCCCGTCCTGCCTGCGGGGGGGACGCGCCCGGCGTGAGAACCGTCTACCAGCACTATAACCAGACGGGCTTTCCCCACCCGCTGTCCCGGCATCACGCCTTCTGCTTCAGAGGTACCCTCCCACCCCGTGTAGACTGGTCTCCCTGGGGAAAGGGATTTCATGAGGGAGGTTGGGCACATCAGGGGGCTAGTTTGGGCGAAGCACTTCACCGGCGTCTTGGACTGTGAATTTTTGGAAACTCCCTCCAATACCTTTTTGTTCCAGCTCTGCCACCTGCGGAGGAGGGGGTCACCTCGTTCTTTGAAGAAGATGTGCTGGGAACCCAAGTGATCCCTGGAGTGGAGGGGGTACCCTCTGGGGAGGAAGCGACCGTGGAGACGGAGTTTACCACTCAACCTGAGAATCAGACAGCCTGGGGGACAGAGGTCTTTCCAACCGATGTGTCACTGCTCTCAGGTGGGTCAGAGCTTTCCCGTCTCCTGGGTCATGCTTGGCTGGTTTTGTAGGGTTGGGACACTCCCAAAATAAATGGACTGTGTCTTTGCTGAAGGACACTCCTTCTAAATCCAGACAATTATCACCATATTAGCAAAGTCTGAGGCTGTGCACACAGGTACTACAGGAGGAGCTACACATATATATTATTGAACTTCTGTCTAGGACTGAACTAAATGACCAGCCATCCTGCCATGCTGCAGACCAGCACACACAGAATTGCCAGAACACCTTACAAAATACATTGCTGTGTACCCAGGATGGGGAAGGCAGGCTAGAAACAGATCTCAGACCATGCCTTCCCCGGAGGACAGAGCTGCAGTGTGGCCAGAGCAGCACCAAACTTTTTCTCTTCCACGTGTTATCTCAGAGGAAGCAGTAGCTTGATTTTGGCACCTGGGAATTGGTGTCACTGTTGCCATCATCCCGTGTCAGCAGATCATATATTCTGTTAGTTTCCCAGAGATATATAGTTTACAGTTGTTTAAGAGATAATGTTCATTTACAAATTTGAAGGGAGACCAAATTATTTCTGCAAGCACTTTGTGCCTTTATCCCAAAGGTGTCAGTTTGGAGGTAAAGTCAATCAGGAAATTGTTAATAGCTTCTTTAAAACAACTTACTTAGTAAATAATTTTCCTATCTCTCTGTCTTTGTTCACCCTTTCTTTTCCAGTGAGTCCATCTGCTTTTCCTCCAGCTACCGTAATACCAGAGGAAACAAGTACCGATGCTTCCGTCAGCGAAGTGTCAGGGGAGGTGACTGAATCTGGAGAACATCAAGTCAGTGGTGAATCTTCAGCATCTGGGTGGATATCTGGAGTCCCGGATACAAGTGGAGAACCAACTTCTGGAGTTTTTGAACTTAGTGGAGAACACTCAGGGATCGGAGAAAGTGGATTATCATCGGTAGACCTGCATACCAGTGGCTTTCTACCTGGAGAAAGTGGGCTACCCTCAGGGGACCTGAGTGGGTTGCCTTCTGGCATTGTTGACATCAGTGGCTTACCTTCTGCAGAGGAAGAGGTACTGGTGTCTACTTCGAGGATACCAGAAATCAGTGGGATGCCATCTGGAGTGGAAAGCAGTGGGCTGCCTTCTGGATTTAGTGGAGAAATCTCTGGCACTGAGCTAGTCAGTGTAGTGTCATCTGGAGAGGAAAGTGGACTCGCCTCTGGTTTCCCTACCGTCTCTCTTGTGGATACCACGTTGGTGGAAGTTGTCACAACATCACCAGAATGGCGAGAGGAGGGAAAAGGATCCATTGGAGTCAGTGGTGAAGGAGATCTGTCAGGGTTCCCATCCACTGACTGGGACACCAGTGGCGGACCCCAAGGGTTACCCTCAGGAGCTGAGCTCAGTGGGGAGCCGTCTGGAGAGCCTGAGCTCAGCGGGGAGCCTTCTGGGG
>NW_009191361.1:4921-5286 GCF_000690835.1 Fulmarus glacialis | reverse complement strand
GCCGTCCGCACCACCGCGCAGGAGCCGGCGGGCGGGTGTCAGCGGCGCGGGGAGAAACAGGACTCATCGGCCCTCGGCCCGCTTAGGGACACCGCAACGGGCACCCACAAAAATACGCACCGCACGGGAATCCCCCCCGCCGCTCCCCAACTCATGCAAACCGCCAGCACAAACCTCGGCATGTAGCACTGACAGCAAGGCACGTGCCCCAAAATACCCAAAATGTATTATCACACCCACCCTGAATTCACATTCACCCTAGAATATGCCTAAATACTTTTTATATACCAATATACAATCTTACTTCACGAAATGAAATTGCATATTAATTACATCAAGCTTTAAACGTTAAGCAGCAGCTTCCT
>NW_009191361.1:2047-4520 GCF_000690835.1 Fulmarus glacialis | reverse complement strand
CATACAATAAAACCATAACATGTCAAAGCATAAAGATATGTATGTTAATGCAAGAACACACATTCAAATGAACTCTGCAGTTCTCCGAAACGGGTGATGCTAAAGGTGAATCAGCCCAACGGTTTCTGCGCAGGAATGGGAACCAGCGTGCCCTGCGCCCTCACTTGGGCCCTGCCGCTGCCACAGACTCATCACTCTCTTGTGCTCCATCTCCTTCCTCATAAAACAGCTCTACCTGCCCGTCCTGCTGGGAAGTTTATTTCACGTTTGTAAGCTACTCAGACAGGCCAGCATAACGGCCTAACCAAAGCGCACGGCTTCCCAACGCCAAGGAGCGCGGCCGCGGGGCACAGCCCGATGCGCGGCGGCACGCACGTCTCCCAAGCCTGCAGAGCCCCCAGGTGGCACCTACTTGCCACCACCTGGGTCTCGGCCTGCTCTTCTCTGACCCTAGCTACCGGGGGCTACCTAGCCCTCCCTCTGAAAGTGAGAGTTAAAAGATCATAATCGCTGCAGCTACGGGCACATTATTCTTTTGGAGCAAGGAGACTTAACAAAACACAAGGGCAATGAAAAAGGATACTTAAAATCCTGGAGAACCCAAAACGCTCCAGGGAGACAGTAAGCGTAGTGAGGAAAGGCACGCTGCGTGGAGGAGCGTTCCTCCCTCCCGGGCTGCTGCTTGGCAGTCCCCCAGGTTTGGAAGGCAGCAGGCTGTACAGAGGGCTCTCCAGCCCCATGCCCGTCCCTTCCAACTCAACTCTTCCCACCCCCAGATCCCGACTGTGACATCTTCCGGAGGAAGAGGAGGGTGATAGCAAACTTACCACCCCCAAGGCAAAGACAAACTGGAGATTCTGGAGCCTTAAAACATTCTCCTCCATTTTTCTCCCGTATATGCCATGTACTGGATGATCATCTGGCCTTGTGATTCTATGAATATTCATATATTTGTCACTTAGAAATGCAGGAGGCAATTTGTATTAAAATATCAACACAATGACTTCCATTCTCTGTGTCCCTGAGGGACATAAATACGTACTTTTTCCCTTTGATATATAAATAATACTTCACTTTAGAGGAAAGCACCCAGTGACAGAGATCATTATACATTTCATGAGGAATGGCCTTTAACATATTTAAGTTACAAGGAAGATCCCCTGTTCACCTGTGGTGAAAATATTGTTGTTTCTCTTGAAGCGTTACTTTTTAACCAGTATTGGTATTCAGTACCAGTTAGTACAGCTGCAACACTGGTAAGCATTAATTAGAAAACCGACTAAAATCTAAAGAAGGTGGAAGAAATAGCGCTAACAATTATTTGTACTGATGTGTAATTGTATTAAAATTAAAACTTAATTTCAAATACAATACTTTTTATTTGCTCTCTGACCTAAGGTTTTAAAGTTCACATTTGTAGGTTTTTATTTGCAGCTAGAAACTTTGAGTGGAAGATGATATATCCACATAATCCATGACATAGAGTTTAAAGATTCACAAAATACCTAAGATATTCCATTTGGTCCACAATGACATGTCACTTTCTCATGCAGATGCTGGCAGTAAACACGCTCGTTACCAAAAGTCACGTCATAGCAGCCATTCTTCCGCATTACATCTCTATGGGTTGACTGTCCTCTTTGAAAAACTTAATTTCCAGGCACCTGTAGAAAAATGACCAGAACATAAATGAAGTTTCCAGAAATTATGCCAAACAACTTAGCAAGTACCCAAGGCCTCAGGGAAGGTATGCTTTGGCCCAAAATATACTGTGAGTCTGACCTAAAGAAGATTGCTCTGGGGAGCCAAAATTGTGATGAGTTGGCCAATTCAGAAATTTCAAAAGAAACTCATGCAGGTAGCTTGACTAAAAAAAACTGTTGTGAAAGAGATCAGTAACTATCACATCCTGCATTACAATAAAATTCTAAAAAGAGATTTAACCTAATGTTTCCCAGATACATCACACGCCACATTGGTCAGATTTGGAATCTTTAACCTATTCAGTTTTTAACACCTCTTCATTTAACACTGATCAGAATTAACATGCACACTCGAAACATTGAGGCAGGATATTCTATGTCCATGCAATATTGTCTTTCACCTATTCTCAGAATCTCCAACCCCTTTCTGAAACTGCTACTTAGTATCCTTTCATTTCTGCCACTCCCTATAAATTCTTCCTGTTCACTGCAAAGATAGGAGTTTTAAAAAAAAAGATGCATTGCATACCCTTATTCTGTCACAGTAATACACAGAAAATGAAACAGAAAACAACGTAGTCAACATTAAAAAAAAAAAAACAAACAAACACCAAAACAAACTCTCTGCTTTTAGCTATTTAGAGATCTTTATGAGAAAACATGACCGAGTAAGACTTTATAAACATTTTAAAACATTTGAAGAAATAGGTATCTGGAACCTGGTTTGGACAATTACAAGTTTTCCGTTTGCAAGAAAATACTTCCAGTTT
>NW_009191361.1:0-2032 GCF_000690835.1 Fulmarus glacialis | reverse complement strand
GCTTCAATCCCTAGTTACGGTTCTTCCCTTACAAATGTGCAAATGCAGCAAACATACTAACAAATCCTACAAAAATTAAAAACTTCCAGCTTTGCTGTGACACAACAGTACCTTACATTACATAGAAGGCTGAAATGCTACTGTCTTCTGCAACTGTTACACCCTTTTTTCCTTCACTTGTTTAAAAATAAAAGTTCTTCACTTCCTAAGGAGCAACGGATCAGACGGATAGCACAGAAATACAGGAGCAACCATAAACACCAATCATTTTGCTAGTGACTTTGTGAGCAAGAACTCCAGCAATCAGGGCTGAAGTCCTGAAGATGCTTTCCCAATCATATTACCATCGGTGAATTTTCTATCGAGATAAATGAATTTATTAGTCTTGTGGATAAATACCCTTCCTTTAGCAAAGTCTTAGGTCTGTCGTGGAGTAGTGCAAATAATAGGCAGGTAAACCCATGCACACAAAGTTATCGGTGAACTCCAGACTCTGACAGAGCATACCATACAACTGTAAATCTTTACGGAAACAGCCCTGACAGATGATCTACCAACATCAATATGGTCAGCTACCAACCAGAGCAATCAGGGAATTGCTAGTTGCCAGATGGCGATGGCAACCTTCTTCCGCATGCTTCAACATGACCATGAAAATGAAGAATTACATACAGGACATAAAAAAATCAAGAGGAATATAAAAACCAAATCACTTGAGCACAAACCCCTGAAAATAACCACACTCATACGCTGTTTCCACAGCCTTCATGAATTGCTTTCCACACACTCCTTAAAGGAAAAATATTTGATACAGCAGACAGCTGTTGTGCATTCAGGGATGTAAGAAAATGTATTCCGTATTACTACTTAATGTATCATGCCTGTGTGAATAAAACCATTAAGCTTGCATATCTCCTTTTGGTTTATTTATTCTTAAATTTACACACACTGAATTAATTCACCACCACCACCCAAACTCTACGAGCTCCTAGGGTATTCCCCGACAGAGCATTTGACCCAGGATGGAGTTTTCACTGGAATGGCTCCTTTAAATCAACACGTATGTGCTCAGCCTGCAGCCACAGCCACCAATTATCCATGATAAATGCTATTGCTCAGCAAATCCATAGCCCTGGAGAGAAGTCAGCAAACCTCCCTTTCTGCTCCAGGGTTGGGTTGGGTTTTTTGGGGGGGGTGGGGGGGTGTTGTTTGTTTTGGGGTTTTGTTTTGGTTTTGGTTTTTTCCAACAAATTCCCACCCTCACCTAAACCACTGAACCCTTTCTACTGCTTCCAGTAGACTTCCCAGTACAGACAGCAACACTCGTTTGGGGTCAGCAATAAGAACACAACCTTGCTTCCTGCAATTAACATGGACAAAGCAAGTCCATTTTCTCACTGACTTGTTCCTGGGGGTCACCTGGAATCTGACTCAAACGAATAAAAATTAATTATTTTTGTTGTCATGCATGAAACTTTCAGATAACACTCTTGGGGAAGCACTGTGTTCTTCCCACAGCTCTTCCTTCCAAAGCAGACTTTGGAAAAGTATCCTACAAATGAGCTTATAGCTTTATTCCTATGGCCAAGCCTCATGATTGCACGGTGCCTGCTGTTATCAGTACAGCCCATCTTACAGATAACTGAATTTGCTGCCTCACTTGCTGCCTGCTATATTTACCTCACGGTAATTAAAATTATATAACATATATATTATGTAACGTATTCTACAACTGGGAATATTTAGAACATTCGCAGGAGGCTATCATGGTGAAACCTCTTACCAAACAGTATTACTTATGAGCGGACCACAGAGCGCATGCAGGTTGACTACTGTAAAGTCAAAACCCGTTTCTGTGGGAGCACTGGCAGCTGCACTTGTTACTGCCAAAATGTTCGCCGACAAGTACTTCTGGCTAAGCGGGAAATAGGTAAAAGCTTTAGCTCGCCGTAAGGGACGATCTTCACAGGAGGAATTCTTACAAAAGCAGAAAGTTGACTGGGAGGAAGGAGGTTATAAAAAAAAAAAAAAA
>NW_009191360.1:1817-2111 GCF_000690835.1 Fulmarus glacialis | reverse complement strand
GGCCATGGGGATCAGCAAACTGGGTGTCTTGCTGACTGTGCCGTTGCGGTTTCAACCCCTCCTTGAAAGCCTGGTGGCAATGGGGGGTCCTCCCAGCTGCCCCATGGGGACCCTGCTCCCCTGGGCAGGGGGCTCGCCTGGATGTGGCCCTGGGGCCAGGGCAGAGGATGGGGCAGGGGGAAGCACCAGCACCCCATGGAGATCCAGCGGTGGCAACTGGAGATGCAGACCTGACCCACTCTCTGCTTGTGGCTGGCCGGGGGGCCGTTGCCCACCACGCCAGTCCCCGCTAAC
>NW_009191360.1:0-1738 GCF_000690835.1 Fulmarus glacialis | reverse complement strand
CGGGGCCTCCCGCAGCCCCCGCTCGCTCCCCGGGGAGGAGGCAGCAGCATGGTGCTGGGTGCGTTGGGTCACCGGCTTTGAGGACGGGACTTTAGGAGCACTTTATGGCTCACTGTTGACCTTCGCTTCTTTGAAAGCATCTGCAAGGTGCGAGGCCGGCACCGACGCCGGCAAACTCCTCCCGTCCTGGTAAAACACCAGGCCGGGTGCTCTCGGCGGGCAGAGCAGCTCGGGAGGAACGCCTGTAGGACGGCTCTTTTTAAACAATTAAGAGCTTCTCCAGCTCATTTCCTTCCATGCCCTCGCAGAGGAAATCAGCTTAATTAGCAGTCTTAGTGAATAATTAATTTTCTCAATTTTTTTTGATAGCTTCTTTAAAGCGAGAGGAGGGCCTGAGCTGCTCCGGTAAGGCACAAGCTGCCGCCAAGCGGCTCCCCGCACCGCCGCGGCTCTGCCCGTTAGCCGGTGCCCACAGACCCCGAGACCCCTTTGCTCCGTGGTGGGTGGTGGAAACAGCTGAAAGATGGGATGAGAAGGGACCAGTGGCACGGAGCTGTTTTCCAAGCGGCTTTCCATCCCCGGCATCCCATGGAGATAAATGCGGCGTATCGATGCCCTGGCAGAGCATGGACACGTGGCCCTAAATCCTGCTGCCCCCCCTTAATTAGCCAGCCTATAGAGAGGGATTCGAGGCTCCCTAGCCATAAAAATCAGGTTTATTTTCAGCTTTGTCTCTCTGCTTTTAATAACAGGAGGGTCTGCTGTTGTTTAGACCTGAGCGGAGAGACTTTAATTACTACTTCTGTGCCGAGAAGGATGTAAATACGGACTCGGGGAAGCAGCGAGGGTTATTAAAGCAAAAAGGCTATAATTGCTGTGCCCCTCCCTCTCCATCAGATTTTCCTCTCTCTCTGGTTTGGAGAGGACCGGCTGATCCAGTCGGGCTGTCTCTGGCCATGGGTTGCAGGCTCTCCCCGGGGAGCCCGCTGGCAGGGAGGGGACGTATCCAGCCAGCACCCACCCGAGTTAGGGCTTTTATCAGCCCAGCCCACAGCAAGGAGGGAATCACCTTTACCCAGGCAAGGAAAACGCCGTAGGATCCCTGGATTTTGGCATGGCCATCCAGAGATGTTTGCAGTTTGAGGAGCGGGGCAAGCGTTTTGGGTGGGTTTTCCTTGGAGAGATCCTTTTGCAGTTAAAGAAACTCCCAGCCCAGCTGTAAACAGCCTCTCTTGGATGCAAACAGTCCCATGGCTTTTTTTTTTTTTTTTTTTTCCAAATCATATCTTTGATTTCATTTAATAATGGATGAATTATCAGAAATATGTGCTGGCAGGGAGCCCGGGTTTTGTCAGGAGGCGAGAGACTTGGTTGAAAATATTTAAAAAAAAAAAAGAGAGCGAGAACAAATAATAAAAAAAAAAAGTAAGTTTGTGCCAAAGCCTCCGGGGGTGGGAAAAAACCAACTCGACTGCAGAACTTTTTCTCTCTCTCTCTTTTTCTTCATGCCTGTGCAAGAGGCGGGACTCCTCTCGCCCAGCTCAGCCGTCTCAAGCAGCACGGTGTCAGCTAGACCCGCTCCCCGGTGGGTCGGAGGGGGGAGATGGGAGCTGTGCCCCCCCAAGGAGCCCTCTCTCCTCCAAAACCTCTGGCACACCCCCTCAGAAATGGGGGTGCAGAGAGGTGACGCCCCCCAACCTTGGGCAATGCTCTCGACCCCGTCTAAACCTGCGCCCCT
>NW_009191359.1:1846-5853 GCF_000690835.1 Fulmarus glacialis | reverse complement strand
GAGGTAGAGAAATCGGGAGTGAAGTTGAGGCCAGGAGGAAAGGAGGGGGGAAGGTGGCTAAGATTTGGTTTTATTTCTCATTACCCTACTCTGATTTGATTGATAATAAATTAAATTAATTTCCCCGAGTTGAGTCTGTTTTGCCCGTGATGGTAATTGGTGAGTGATCTCCCTGTCCTTATCTCGACCCACGTGCCTTTTGTTGTATTTCCTCTCCCCTGTCCAGCTGAGGAGGGGAGTGATAGAGTGGCTTTGGTAGGCACCTGGTTCACCCAGGGTGAACCCACCACAAAACCATACTGTCTTTGGTTCATTTTTCAAGCTAACTAGACGATGCGTCCATATCTTTCCAACTGAAGCGGGAGCTGGGAAGATACATCTCTTGAACAATGGTACACACATAATGGACATAAGACACTTGAAAGTCTTATGCAAGGAGTGATAGAGTGGCTTTGGTAGGCACCTGGTTCACCCAGGGTGAACCCACCACAAAACCATACTGTCTTTGGTTCATTTTTCAAGCTAACTAGACGATGCGTCCATATCTTTCCAACTGAAGCGGGAGCTGGGAAGATACATCTCTTGAACAATGGTACACACATAATGGACATAAGACACTTGAAAGTCTTATGCAAAAGCAGAAAAAAACCCATCACTCTCTTTCCTGAGAATGAATGAGAAATCATTTCTCCACATAGCAACTAGTGACAAAATTGTTCAATGACTCGACTCCATTAATAACCTCACAGAGCCTTGCGTCTGCTTCCCTTACAGCTCAAGGCAGTGTCACACAATTGTATTCTAAAATAGTGGTTACCCAAGTAAACTGAATTCTTGACAGAGAGTTTTTAAAAACTCGGATTTTGCCTTGGATATAAAATTTCCAACCCTTCAATTAATTAACTATTTATTATTTCAAAAGTAACGTATCCTACGAGAAACACTCCATAATCTTCTAAATGCAGTCTTTACTTACACAGAGTTGAGAAAAGGAAATTAAAATTCCTATTACCTGAGTATTATCCCTAAGTTCTAGGGTTCACAAGATATTAGGGGGAGCCAGTTGATGAAAATAATCAATTTTCTCCTTTACCTACCAGGAAGTTTAGGAAAGGTATGTGCTGAAAAAAGAGCTCGTATTAAGTAAATTTAAAAAGAAAACGGAGGGTGAGAAGTGAGAGGACAAGATTTTTTTTTTTTTTCTGAGTGCCAGTATAGACTCTTGATTCAGACTTGGTTAGAGGAAACCATTATGGTTTGGGGTTTTTTTGTCTGATAGCAGCATTAAATCTATGGTACTGCATCCTTCTTCTCTTTTTTCTCTCTTTTTTTTTTTTTTCATTTGAAAGGGAAGTGATTACCATTTTGCTCTGCCCTGTAGACCTTGCTTGAGACTGAATAAGCTATTGTTGTCCCTCTCTTTAGAGAACAAGCAGACTTGCAACAGATACCTTGAGAACTTGCTGGGGAAGTCTGCAATCTTTGCTGATGCGGGAAGAGGTGCAGCAGCAGCTAAGACCCAGATTTCCAAGTAAGTTTGTATCTCTGCAAGATATAAACAGAAAAAAACATTTCTGTACACTAGTGACAGGGTAACTGTCATTATCCTACCTATATCCCTAGAGCAGGTTTGTAGATAATAGCTCTTGTAAGACCAACTGGTATAGGCTGGAAAAAAAAACAGATAAGCCTTTAAGCACTCAGGCTCTTTTTCAAGTCTAAAATAAAAATACTGGGTATAAAAGCTAACCTCCCCCTCTCCCTCTCCCCCCCCAAAAAAAAAACCCCCCAAACCTAAACCAAAAAAACTCCCCCAAAAAACCCCATCCAAAACAAATGTTAGAAACTATTTCAAATTGTTATTAAATAAATCTATCACACCAGGATTTCAAACTGGTTTTGCTTTGCATATCTTGAAAGTAAAAACCTAAACATAGAATTGCTATCCTGAATAGAAACAAAAGACTGCTATGAGATCTCCTCTGAGAAATGGAGCACTCTAGGAAAATTGAATGGGGATAAAAGATTATCCACCCTGAGCTACTTATCCTGTATTATCAATATTGCCTAGGACGTCAACAAAGCACTGACTGTTTTTTCTATCTACTATAGACTACTATTCGTAGAACTACTAAAACTTTTACCTTTTTTTTCTGTTAAATGAAAACATGCTTTCTAGGACAGTGGCTTGAATTCTGGGAAATCTTTCCTGGGCTTTTGGATGCATTTAGGTACTTGTGTCCTCCCCCGGATTCCCAGCTGTCATACGCATATGTTGAGGTGCAAATATGCATCATCAACCTCTGTGTTATCTTTAGCCTCCTTTTACCTTTCAGATATCTGTTAAATAAACCTTATTTAAGCTGGAGAATGCAACTCCTGCCTTTCCATTTTGACTCTCTTCTTTCTGAGTACCTCCATTCTTTTTAATGTTACTACTAAGGTAGGAAGCAAACCAATTGCTTCTTATATCTTTTAACTTCTAATGCAATATTTGCAAGCTACTGAGGTGAGTGTTACTAGTCTTCATTTATTATTTCCATCTTGAGCAGGCCATCAGTTGGTCCACCTTGCTTACACGTTGCTTAAGCTGTCCCACAGTCTATGATGTCAAGAAAATATAAACCTATAACAATTCTAAGTATGTTATGGTTGTATCAATCTATATTTTAACACATGAAGTCAGCTGTGGTTTAAGCAGCAGATGTGAAAGTCTGTGTCTGTTAGACAGCTTGTTCAACTCTGCTTTTATTTTAAAGGTACATCCTGCAGCTTGATGTACAGATCAATGTTTTGGTTTTACTGGAGAATATTCTGGATTGAGGAACAGCTTAAAACATTGTCCTTGATAGAGGTACCTTAACACCTTTTATTTTAAATTCTGTGCTTTAGTGTTGTAAACAATAGGTGAAGATTGCACATCTAGTTGTTAAATCATTCTATCACAGGTAAATTGCCAATTGCAGACCATTCAACCACTCAAGCACAAGAATTGGAAGTGAGAGAAAACCAGAAAAGAGAGAACAGTCTTCCTTCTAGTGTTGTTAAAGATAAAATGAAATGTATTGTAAGTGCAAAATGTCATGCACAGTGTCAAGTATAAACTCTTCGCTTCAGCCATGCTTGAAAACATCAAGCACTTAGAAGAGAAAGTGTCTACATTGAGTTGAGTTGACCAGTGTGGTATCATCAGTAGCTAAGATGCTTTGAATGAGAAGCAGTCTTCAAAATTACATGCTGGTTTCCAAGACAGTATGTGGCTTCAAAAAAATTGTTCCTCTCCTTACTGTAGTAAAAGGAATTTTTCAAATTTCTCAGCCTAATCAACAAATCTTGTTACTTTCAGTCACTTTCTGATCTTTATTTTCTAGCAGAGTTCCAGATGATGTGGTGAACTTGAAACCTGCTCACAGTCGATTGATTTATTCTAATTAGCATTTGAAGGTATCAGAAGTACTGTCTCCAGCCCCAAAGAAAAATAGGTAAAATGCTTCTTCAGTGCAATAAGCATGGAAGTTTAGTCACTGACTCAAGGTCCTAGCATTATGTATGTTAGAATCTGCCTATGAAATCTTCAGGCCTTTCCAAAGTTTCACCTACTGTCCTGGTGATAGAGGGATAGCGTTTTGGCTGGGATAGAGTTAATTTTCTTCCTAGTAGCTGGTATAGTGCTGTGTTTTGGATTTAGTATGAGAAGAATGTTGATAACACACCGATGTTTTAGTTGTTGCTAGGTAGTGTTTACTCTAGTCAAGGACTTTTCAGCTTCCCATGCTGTGCCAGGTGCACAAGAAGCTGGGAGGGAGCATAGCCAGGACAGGTGACCCAAACTGGCCAAAGGGGTATTCCATACCATATGACATCATGCTCAGTATATAAACTGGGGGGAGTTGGCCGGGGGGGCAGTGATCGCTGCTCGGGGACTGGCTGGGCATCGGACAGCAGGTGGTGAGCAATAGCATCATGCATCGCTTGCTTTGTATATTCTATTATTATTATTATTATTA
>NW_009191359.1:0-1722 GCF_000690835.1 Fulmarus glacialis | reverse complement strand
AGCAGCTGTAGGTTGTTTAGTGGGTGGCTAGGGTTAAACCACGACACCTACGTAAATTAGAGATGCAGGTATCTTCTCCCTGACATGGTGATTCCTCTGTGCCTTCAAACATGTGGCCTTGCAGAGTAAATGGAGGAAAGGTATGCTGTATACTGCTGTTCTCCGAGAGCTGTCCCAAAATTTCATTAGAAAAACTTATTTGACTACAGCACTAGTGGATGTAAAAAACAAATTCAATTACTACTTTTCATAAAATCAAATTTTAGAATATTTCAGACAAAATACTGATGATTCTTAGTGTGGAATATTCAAACTCGAATGAGCTAGTTTTGGTAATCTCTCCCCAAGAAATCTGTATATGGAGCAAGCTCAGATATAGAGTTAACAATTTATAAAATTGATATTAAGGTTTTAAGATGTCATATCTAATTTTGTGCAATAGTCTCTTCAAAAATCTGAAGTGACAAGATGGTAAGTTGAAACAAAATGAAATGTGGGTTACATAGAATTATTCTATCCTCAAACCATGGTTCAGAGGAAATTCCTGTTGAATGTCAGTTTGGAAGACACACTTTCTAGCCTTATTTTCTTACTCCAAAACCACTTTAAATCCTCTTCCTTACTATTTTCTTGACCTGGAATTAGTTTTCATCAAGCTAGTCACAAAGGTAGGGGATATAGTCAACCTTAAATGTTGAAGGTATTCAGAGCATCCAGGTTGTTTTGCTTCTGACATAATCCTGAATGGTTGCAAGTAGGGACACCATTGCATGAGACTGATCCCTCCCAAGACTGGGCAAAATTGTTTACTGAAGACAAGACAAAGCAGCGGAGGGAGTGGGAGATGGAAAAGGGACATAACTAACGTAAATGCAGGCTGAACAGCACGGAGAGATGACAACTGGGAATTGGAGTAAGTAATTCCTCATTAAGAGAGAAAGCCAGGAAGAGACAAGAATGAGTAAGGATGTTCAGAATAAACTGTACCAGTAGTCAGACTCTGAGGACATCAATGCATAAACGTCCTTCATGCAGCTGCTTTTCACAGTTTCTCCTGGATAGTATGGTTTGGCTTTCTGCCCTCATGATCCTTCTTTTTCATGATCTGCCCTTATGATCTTTCTGCTCTCAGCTGGTTTGGTTGAAGAAGTAAGGCAAAACCAGCCCTTGTATGGCCAGAATGAGGGATACTTAACGCTCTTTCCCACCAAGTTCTGAGTTTGTTCAGGAGGGGTACTTCAGAGTAAGGTCTGTCTTCTGTACTCCTCATGATGTTACTCTGCTTGTTGAAGTAGCTTGTTTCTGCTTCCTCTGGCTGAGTTTCTGGTTGGTTTGACCACTGACTATTCTGAGTGGTTACTGAAATTAGACTATTAGTAAACGTTAGACTTCTTTTTTAAAGCTCTCATTTCTGGGGTAGCTTCCAAAATTCACAAAATGCCACACTAAATGTAGGTGCTCATGTTTTTTTTTTCTCCCAAAATGTAAACATATACCTATATATGGATAGTGCAAAAGAGTGTCTCTGTGTGTGTGTGTACAAATACATGTGTGTATTACATGCTGGATGCGAAAAGAAGTGTAAGCCTGGCCCTCCTGATGACAAAAGAGTGTTATGCCATTTACTCCATTCAGGACAGAATTTCTCCCATAGCCTCTGAAAATTAAAATTATTTAAAATGCCAGAAGCTTGGCATGTCAATTCTTAGACAATTCGGGGGG
>NW_009191358.1:22534-25507 GCF_000690835.1 Fulmarus glacialis | reverse complement strand
AAGACACACAGCCCTGCGGGAAGGAGCATCCCCGCACAGCGGGAGGCCTCCGCCATTTTCCTGTGCCCCATGGGTTTGAGCCGTTGGCTGCTGTGGCCCCCTGAGGGAAAGCTGCCACGTGAGAGCAGTTTTCCAGCCATCATTCCCCTGGGCCCGGCGAAATTTCACACGTTGTTCCCAGCCAAAACCCCAGACTCCTTCCCTGCGCTTCAAAATGGAGATGCGCGCTACCCTGTGTCAGCATTTGAGGCCCCAGGCCCCAGCCGTGCCACGTGCCCAGAGGCCGCGGCCGCAAACCACCTTGCAGTCAAATGGTGCTTGTCCTTAAATCAAACTCAGTCCTAAGGTCGTCATACCCATTATACTGCCCAAATACCGCCCCACGGGCCTCTGAGGGGAGTGGGGAGCAAACGGGTTTTTATATAGCACATGTCTCTTATTCAGGCCTTGGGTGCAAGGCTGAATTTAATTAATGGTAAACAGAATGGTATACTCTAGTCTTTGGAAGCAAAGCTGACACTACTAATTCTTCACTAAATTAAGGTTTGCAAGATAGTGTAGCTTAACAGTATAAGGGCAAAAATAAGTTCTTGTTTGAAAAATTAATAAAATCTGTCTGAATGCGTAAATGTTAACATTTCAGCAAAGGCTACATCATTTATGTGAAAACATTTCTGCTCTGATCTCATAGATGATAGAAGCACTGTCAGTGGTAATGAGATCATGACTACATGGGTAATTAACTTGTAATTCGTTACCGAAACAGCAAACAATTGAACTGCTAGAAATGTGAGTAAATGACACCAAGTTTAATCAGAGAAGGAGGAAAAAGCAGAGCTGTGTCAAGATCCAATAGACGTTTCCCCTTGCGCTGTCCCCTGAGCTCAAGACATCTATAATGCAATGTCCTCAAACGTGCTTAAAAACCTCTTGCCAGCAAGGCTGGCTCAGTAGCATGTTCACAAGCAGAAGATTATGTATGCTGGACAACTGTGGGTTTGAGTGGATACGTAAAGCTCAAGTGCTACAGAAATCACAGTAATCAGTGGTAATATACAGCCTGGTTTTTAGCAGGTGAACCACTACTGAGCACAGACTGAAGGGATATGTTCCTGCAAAAACCCTCCCTAGCTGGCCCATTGGCCACTTTCTTCACTATAATTAGCTTTCCAGCGGTCTAGCGTACACATACAGGGTGGGGATGTATGTATATGTATAATAAGTGTATGCAACATTATGATTTCTGAATTTTTTCTAAATTCTGATTTTTTAATATTTTTTCCTAGAATCTGATCTTGATTCCAACTCAATCCCATCATAAAGCTTCTGCTAATTTAATAGAAAGAAGGACTTTGCGGTTAAACTTTTGCAAAGAACAGAGCAGATACTTCCATTTAAATATGCAGCAATGCTCTAAGTATGCATCTAACCGTTTGAGTTTGTGCAGAGTGCACGTTTTGTGTATCCCACACACAATACTCTGCCTAGCACCACAGGCTTGGAAATCACGGCTAGAGTCAATGACTGCACTCTGCTGGGTTTATTAATACCAGCTCAGAAAGTGAGAGGGTGCCCTGGCTTTAGCAAGGGGTCTGTATAATTGTTCCAAGTACTTCAGGTCCAGGAATCAACCTTCAGAGCCTTTTCTCGGTGTATGACATTCATCCTGGTGACACTCAAGTAGCACGCTGCTGAAGGACAGCTGGGGCACATCTATATTTGTTCTATTGCTCATTGCTGGCATGTCCCCTGAGCAAAGAGGCGGTCTAGGGTTACGGTAATAAGTCTTCCAACTGCAGTTCATAGGAAAGTGGCAGGGAATTGCTTTCGTGTGAATGAATTTTTACTAGGGGAAATAAATGTGAAGTTTGATGCCATCTGAGCTATCAGAAGATTTATGAAGTCTTAAGATAGAAGGCAAGTTTTTAGGTAGTAACATTCTTTGTTATATATTTTCGATAATTGATGGTCGTGGACTTAAACATTCTTCACTGTAATTGTATCTGTGCTGTAAACTGAGCAAACACTGAGCAATCATCTGAAAATCTTATTCAGGCAGCAGAGTTCCAGACAAGCTTAATTATGCTCATTTTAATTTATGTAATTTAATTTCATTTCGGTAGGAAAAATACTTGTTAATTCACTTTTCTAGTTAGTAGTAGCTTCTAAAGCAAGCCTTATTGTTATAATTATGGGGAAAAAAGTCTTTGCGGGAGCCAGACAACATCTTCTGGTATGTGTCAAGACCTTTTCTCTGTTTAATATGTTAAAATTTGCATGATTTATTTTATCGCCTTAGCATAAATAGTATTTCTGCCTAACAACTTCGGTGTTTTTGTCTATAGTAAGATATTGTTAGCTGTAGAATCCACACCCATGTCTGAAGTGCCAGAAGACAAACGGTGAACTTCTGTGTGTGTTTTCTTGCAGATCTGGTAGACTGGACTGTTTGCAGTCATTGATATAAAACTGCAGAGTTGGAAGTTTCTTAGCATTTTTCACTGGTTCGGGAAGTTGCTTTCTAGTAAGTCACTGACTTGTTGACTTTGTTAGCTAAGTAACCCTCAGGAATATTAGTAAAATATTGATGAAATAAATTTGAAGTGATAGCAAGTACTTGAAACTCCAAAGACCATAAAAAGTAGTTTGAAAGCAAAGCTTATGTGAAAGCTTCTGCAGAAGCTCTGACTGACATTTGGGCTTTTTTCTGCGAGAAAGTGGTTTTAAAGCTTTCATATGCTTCACTGAGCTAGGACTAGGTGTAACTATAGGTTCATTAATATTCAGCTGAAATCTTTCCATGAGCTCTTGATTGTAGTAGTAAACTGCTGAGAAAATTGACCTAAGTAGTTTTGTAGCCGTGATTTTGTCAGCGCTGGTGAACAGTGGAGGGCTGCAGGGACGTTGCAGCTCTGACAGAGCATCATGTGGTTTCTCTATACTAGCATTATTTCATGTGCTGTTGTTAATACG
>NW_009191358.1:0-22503 GCF_000690835.1 Fulmarus glacialis | reverse complement strand
AAGAGTGGGTTTGAGGAGTCAGCGTTAAGATTGCCATTGCACCTTTAATGTTGTCCCACATGCATCTGCTTTATCATACAGCCTTGCATTTCGTATCCACATGCTCTTTTCACACCTCCCACATTGCACAGAATGGACAAAGTGTGCAAGCTCCAGGTCAGAGCAGACTTCTCTCAATTCAGGGGTCAATGACCTGCCTTGCTTCCTAGTTACTGTATGCTTTATCATGAGGATCATCATCAATCTTTTTTCTGAGCTTCATTTATGTTAAAATATATATTTTCACAGCACCTGAGAACCCCCAAAGGGCAGTATTTTTCTCTGTTTTATAGAAAGGACCTGAGACCTGGACTGAGAATAATGTTAAAAGAAACCTCAAGTTTCAGTATCAAGATGGCAACTTGAAAAATCCAGAACAGGGTTTTTCAGGGCATTCACTAGTGTGTTATATGACATCAGTATTTACAAGAGAGGGCATCCTACAGTATGCCTGACTGACAGTTTAGAAAGAGCACTTGACAGCAGCTCAAGGGCGAGCAGACTTCAAACCTGGCCATCTCCAATTGCACAGAACAGCACTAAGTGTGCCTGAAGCACAGCCGCAGTGTTGAGCTGAGGACAGGACTACTCCATGGTTTGGAAGTCAGACATCAGGGTCACAGATGAGCCACTCAGAAAACATAGGATGCACACCAGAGACAGCTCTCTACTGTGCTTTGCGGAGGCGAGAAAAAACAAGCTTCCCGTGGCTTCACTACCAGCTTTGGTCTTTCCCATGCCTACCTCTAGGCCCTGAGCAGGCCTCAGCCAAACCTATTCCATCTATATATTTTTAAGCAAGAAAAACTCATCCTTGATATCTAAGTATGTAGCTAAGGATCTTTCTTATCTTTTACAGGTTTGAGACTCATCATCTCAAAAACCTCACTGAGGATACCAATGTCATCCAGATCTGGCAGCACAAGAGAGTATGAAACTAGTGACCAGTCACCTGGTCGTTTAGCTTCCCCACTGGTCCCAGAGTCTAGTGAGACTGAGGCTGAAGGCTTGATATTTTATCACATGGATCTTTATGGATCAAGGGAGAGGTTTGATATCTTTCCCGAAGAGCCATCTGGTCAAGGAGACAGATCTCCAGGGGATACCAGAAGGGAATCTGCATTGAGGAATGAAAAATTTCAGCATTCACAAGAAGCTGGATGTGACTTGGAAAAGGAGGTTGCAGAGTTGGCTAAGATGTATGGACTTGATGAGGATAGAGAAAAAGAGCTTGAACTTCTTGGAGGACATCTGGAGATGGTGGAGAGCAGATGGCCACCTGCTTGCACAGGAAAAGCAGAATCACAAGGCTCTGTATATAATGCATCCAAAAGCAGCTCTCCAGTGAAAGATCAAAGTCAAAGCACAAAGCAACAGGGGCTTCCTGGCGAGGCTTCTCAAGATGAAGATCAGAGCAAAGCCAGAGCAGAGGATGAGGCTGAAAGCCACGCATGGTCCAGAGAGGGGCTTAGCAGTGGCGGCATGTCGGGTGAGTGGGGCAGTCAGGCTGTCAGTGAGGAGGAGGAAGCGGCAGATGTTTTTTGCTCTACCTGCAAGATGCCAATCCGAGCTTTTGACAAACTGTTCGGTGAGCACAAGGATCACGACGTGGCTCAGCTCCCCAGTGCTGAGGAAAGTGAAAAGGTAAGACTAATACAAGTGTACTGCTGTGCCTCAGAAACAGTGTTCAGACGTACTAAGAATCACACTGGGTGTTTTGGTAGGAGGAGATTCATAAAAATATGTGCAAGTTGGAAGAGCAGATTGTTCAGATGGAAAACTTTGCCAGTCACTTGGAGGAAATCTTCATCACCGTAGAGGTAAGGCATTTTTTCTTGGGCTAACTTTGTGGTACTGGGGTTAAAACAGTTTTAACAGTCATAGTGTTCAGTTGTTAATGAGGTGAGTAATTATGGTAACAGAGCACAGAGTTATCTTGGGGTTTGCCTAGACTGAGGTACTCAGGAAAATTCATCCTAATGAATTTTTTAAGTGGGCTAGTAAAATCACATTAAACATTTGCACAGACACTTGCATTCAGAAATAAAGTGACCCTCACTCAGGTTATCTTAGTTTTAAATGGCCAAAGACCTGTGATCTAACTAGTTCATCCAGAGCGTACCCCTCGGTTTCATTCACAGAAGTGCCAGATACAGGCAAACCCCCTTGGACCAGCTGCATCGAGCTACAGCACTTCAAGGGTTGTGCTCCTGCTCGCCTGATGTCAGTTTGGCCCCAGGGGAAGGGGCCCAGCTGGCAGCAAGTCAAACTGAAGCAGTAACTCAAGGCACCTACTGACTTTTCTCTGCTGCATGTGGCACAGAAGGACATCGGTGCCTGAAGAGTGGGCAGCTGCTGGCAATAAAGCCTTGCCTGCTCCTTAAGTCTTCCTTCCTAATGCTTTATCCAGCAGTGAGTGAAGATACCCGCATTAGCTGCTCAGCTCCCCCAGAGCGAATCCATGGATCCCACTGGGTTGCCATGGTTTCTCTCATGGAAGGATGTGCTTGACTGTGTTGGTGGAAACACTTGTGAGATTATCGCTAGGATATCTCCCTAGTTGGGCTTAGGTTGGAGACAGTTGACTTGCATAATTGTTTTTATTATTATTTCTGATGCTCTTATTATGCCTGGAACCAGATTCAACACTCCCTTGTCCTTCAGTGGGGGTGAATGATTAGAATAAACCCCTAAAAAATGCAAATTAGTCAAATTACAGCTTCTGGCATTGCCTCCCTGGCAAGGAGAATTTTAGGCAGACCTGAGTAAGATTTTTCTCTGGCTGAGCTATGGATCAGGCCTGACACCAAGGGACAAACCTCCAAATGCCTTGCAGGAAAATTTTGGGAGGCAGGAGCAGAACTTTGAGGTGCATTACAACAATGCAGTGCAAGTGCTTGCTCAGAAATACGAAGAACAGTTGGAAGCACTGGGGGAAGAGAAGAGGCAGAAGCTGGAAGCTTTATATGGGCAGCTGATCAGTTGTGGGGAACATCTCGACACCTGCAAGGAGCTGACAGACACAACCCAGGAGCTTTACCTGGAAAATGACAAAGCCGATTTTATGAAGGTAAGGAGCTTTAACTGGCAAGGCCCCTTCTAAATGCTCTTCGCTGCTTGCAAGTAGTTCCCAGCTGGGAAGTCCCAAGTGGCTTTATTTCTAGAGAGCATTTGGGGTGCTCGGTCCATGGTGCTGTCACTGCTCCAGGTGGTTGGCACAGTGGCATTGACTTAGTGGGGCAACACAGTGGGGCCAAAATGCAGAAGCAGCAGCAGAAGTTTGTAACTTGGATGCTCAATGTTTTGTGAATCTCACTGGGTTCAGAAACAAGCTATCTCTCTAAAAAGCTTATCTCAGGAAACTCTGGAAGCACTTAGTGTTCATTGCCTCATGCAGGCTCAGCTCTCTTGCTCTATTCTGGGCTCACAGCAGGCATGCTGATGCAACCACTTTGGAAGATATTTCTTTTTCTTGCTCATTTTGTTGGAAATTTCAGCTGAACAGGGGGCTCCAAACTAAAGACATGAGGAGCTCCTGCAAAGTGATGGATGAATCCCACTGTTGAGGAGGTGTCGAGAAGTTATTTTTCTTTAGCAGGTAGAAAAATAATTGGAAAAAAAAGAATTTTCACTGCTGATGAGTGATTGCTCTAATCTGAGCTGTCCTGTGGCTCAGGTGGGTGGGAGCATTTCTATAGCACAGCCACAGTAACTTCTGAACCGGACAGTAAACAAATCTGCTAACACCTCCAGTCTGCTCCAATGGATCAGCTTGCTGTCTCACTCCAACCTGCAGAGTTCTTCACGTGAGCTGGCTTTTCCCGTTCGTCTGCATCTCTGGAATAACCTTATTTTCTCCTTAGCTCGTAAACAGTTTTACATCACCCCTAGGAACCAGTATTGACCAAGAAGTGAATAGCTCTCGGTCGTGAGCTCTCAGCTGCTTAGGTTTCTCCAGGGACGGTTCATCTGTCTTCCAGTAACGTGCACTGCTTGTACTCCCTCCAATGCAGATAATTTCACTAAGTTATTTTTCCCAGCTGTTGTTGGGTTTTGTTTGTGAAGGATCTGTTGGCAGTTTGGACACTTGAGGAAGGATACAGTCTAGAGTCTAGATGATTAGACACAGGTCACTGCAAGTTATCTTACTGTAAATTCAGCCAAGATCTGTCCATTTGAATAGACAGTTAGGCACGGCTTTGTTCTTAGAGCTGGGTGAGAGCCGATTAGCTCACTCTAAGGGCTGCATTTGTGACAATTCATGTAAGACAGGCCAACAGCATGATGTAGACTAATGCAAGAAATGTATCTTTTCTGTCTTTAACGCTCTCTCTCTTTTTTCTTAACAGGCAGCAGTAACCATGGTTGACAGGTAGTATCACAGTTTGGGATTTTGTGTCACATTCCTTCCTGCTAATTGGGCCTGTTATTGGAAACACTTGCCTGTTCTGGACTCTGTTCAGGCACACAAATGTTATCTAAGCTACTAGAGCTATTGAAATCTTTAGTATTTCTGGTTCAAACTGCAGCAGAAAAAGTTGCTCTAAGAATTTTAACACTCAAAACTAGTTTTGAGCCAATTTAAAAAAAAAAAAACAAAGGGAGAGTTAGAGCATGAATAAATCACTGTTTTCAGCTTAGTCATAAGGAACTAATTTCAGTGACTGAGAAACAGGATTGCTAAAGATCTTGAAAGAAATGCTCTGGGTACAAATCTGCCTAAAACTGAGCTCCCTAAATAGATTAGTAACAGGCTTATTTATGTATTAGTATAGAAGGGTGGAAAGTCAAACTGTGGGAGCTCGAAACAGATACTAAAAGATCTTGGAGCACTTGGAAGAAATCTTAAGGCACATTAAATCAATTGCAAAAAATACATATTTAAATGGACTGTCATCATTTATGGAAACACAGATAAAAGATACCCCTTTGCTTCAAATTTACAGCACCTAGAACGGTGAGGTTTCAAATTTACAGCACCTAGAACCTATAGCATCGTAAATTCTAAATAATGAAAGTCATGGAGCTAATAGCTTGCTTCCCACAGAGGGGTGCTGCGGAAATCTCACTCACCTGCTCAGTGGGAGCGCAGTGTGCCACAGCCAAGTCACTGCGTGAGTAGGGCACACACAGTGTGGTCCCTCAGTCCCATCAGCATCCAGCTCTGTTTGGCATCTTGGAGCAGTGATCTGATATATGGCCATGTATCTCCAAGCAAAGGGCATGGGGAGGCTGACCTTTGTACAACTATGAAAACATTATTTTAAGGAAATAGCTGTTATTTTAGAGTTTGATGTTCTTTTCATCTTACTAATAGGTATCATAGAAGGTATCTCCACACTATGGTATTTCCAATTAGACTTTTTTTTCCCCCTACAATTACAGGCTGGAAGAATTCTTAAAGAAAGAAGTGGATTTAGAGCTTTCAACACTGCCAGACTTTGAAGAGCGCGTCATAGATTTCTCTGAAGTTGAACAACTAATGAACTCCATTAATACTATACCAGGTATTCTTCCTATCTGATCATTATTTCAGACCTATTTACATTTAATTAAGGATATGTATTAAACAGAAGTCCATTACTTATTTTAAAGGAGAACTGCAAAGGCAGAATTACCTTCTCCATAGTTTTCCCTCTAGATTTTTTTGTTTGCCTGTACAGAGACACTGGAAGCTATTTTTGGAATTTTTTTTTCATTTGTTTCCAGTATTAAATTATCAGAACTGCCAAGTTTGGTCTTCCCTGCTATTTCTGGATGATTTCCTAGAAGACTGACAAAGACTCCCCCCTTCTGTTGAGGTGTCAGGCATGCTTAGTTGGTGATAACTTCTCTTACCTTGTAGTTGCTTGAACTAAGTAGAGAGGGACAGCAGACTTCTTTAAACAAGCTACACAGCTTCTCTCGATAACCAGATTTTAGTGGCTTGTTCCCTTGCTATATAGCAAACATTTTTCCTATTATCCACAGGAAGCAGAGCAAAACCCAGACAAATTTCTAATAATTAAAAAAATAAAAATACAAAAGATTTTAAATCTTTTCTGGCACACCACAAATGGTCAGAAGGAACAATATGCATTTTTTATGCCCACACATTGTGTTTTCTTAAAGTAAAATAGCATTTGCTACTTGTTTGCTTGTGCTGCTGACCCCGCGTTGTACAGCTTTTCCCTCATCTTTCCTCCAGAGACGTCTCAGCCCCTGGGCTGGTCCACAGCAGTGCAGTGCAAGTCAGATGTTGCTCCTGCAGGGCCGTACTAGCTTGCTGGGGAACAGCAGCCCTCAGAGACAGGAGAGGTCAAGTTTACAGAGAAGGGTTTAGGCTGAGGCTTATGTATTTTGTTGTTTTGATTTTGATTTGAAGCAAGACTAGTTCATACACCGGTGACCTGATTATTATCTGCAACTACTTACAGGGTCAGCTCCTAACGTTTCTCCATGAGAGGAATATGACTCTATTCAGTACCTAGGCTTTGTATAAACACCTTTGTGAGAGGAGACGTTTTTGCATGTGAACAACATACCATGCTTATACATTCAAAAACTGACCTGTTTTCCCCTCTGCAGCTCCTTGTGCCCCTGTGATCAATCCCCAGGCTCCCAATGCAGCGACTGGCACCTCACTGAGAGTTTGCTGGGGCCTCTTCTCAGATGACACTGTTGAGTGCTACCAACTGTGCTATAAACCAGTGAGCAATGAGAGGCGCAGTGATGAACAAGCAGGTAAGGAGGCCTGGACCCAAGGGGACACCTCAGCCCCCCATTGGCAAAACCAGGTTGTCCTGGTTTCGGCTGGGATAGGGTTGAATTTCTTCCTAGTGCTGTGTTTTGGATTTAGTATGAGAAGAATGTTTATAACACACTGATGTTTTCAGTTGTTGCTAAGTACCCTGTCAAGGACAGCTTCCATGCTACCAAGCAGAGGCTGGGAGGGAGTACAGCCAGGACTGGCCAATGGGGGATTCCATACCATGTGACGTCATGCTCAGTATATGAATGGTAGGCGTGAACCGATCGCTACCTGGTTATCGGTCAGCACGGGTGGTGAGCAATTGCATTGTGCATCACTTATTTTGTATATTTTATCATTATCATTATTATTCTCCCTTTTCTGTTTTATTAAACTGTCTTTATCTCAACCAACAAGTTTTTCTCACTCTTACCCTTCCGATTCTCTCCCCATTCCACTGGGGGGCGGGGAGGGGGGGGGAAGTGAGCGAGCGGCTGCATGCTATTTGGCTGCCTGACAGGTTAAACCACAACACAGGTAGTTCCAAAATGCCTCTGGACTTGCTGTGGCAACCAGTGCACCTTCTGTGCACTCTCTCCACCACCAAAACTGTCATATCTGCCACCACATTTCTTGCTTCTGGCTTTGTCGCTCTTCCCCTGCCAGGTCTGCCAAGCTGCCAGCTGCAGCAGGACCCATCAGAGGAGCAAAGACAGGACAGGGCAGCAGCTGGGATAGCAGGAGTGGGAAGGGGACAGCGGATGGAGTCAGGTCTCAACAGTAGCATTTCCTTTCCTGGAGGGTGGGCACTGCATTAGACACACATGCGCTACATCCACTGCAAGGCACGGTATTTTTGGAGAGCAAAATTGGCACGCCCACTGAAACCCCCACAGTCATCTTACAGTTTATCTCAGTGCTAATAATAGGCTGTAACTCCCCATCACCCACACACACAAAAAAAGAACCACAGAACCATCCTGAAATGTCCCAGCCTTGAGACAAAACTGCCTTTGCTAATAATATTCTTGCAGAACCTTTTACTGAAAACACCCAATCACTTCTCCAGCAAAAGTGGAAGCCAGTAGTGTCAAATGGCCAGTTCAGAAAGAAAAGCACAACTTGTCCAAATTTTATAAGATGAAGAACGAGAAATGAGTAGTGAAGTAGCTTCACCTCTTGTCCCACTGCTGGGATGAGCTGACCAGAGAGCATCCCCAGAATAGGAACATGCAGGGTTTTTTTAGAAAAAATTCAGTGACAAGTGGGTGACCTTTCTTTCTGTTTTTTTTTTTTGTTTTTCTGAGTGATGTGACTCCTTCAGAAGCTGATTTATGCCTCCTTAGAGGAAGGCACGATGAAACAGCCTGACAGCTAATCAAAGGGTATGGAACACAAGGAGCTCTCCTGAACTCAGCACACAAAACAATGTGCCTCAGCTCCATTATTTGAGGCAGCTTTGGGTAAGGGTCGGTAACTCTGTAAAGGCACTGTAAATGCATTGTTGTTTTCATTTCAGAGCATACGCTAAAAGTCAAAGAAACATACTGCACCATTATTAATCTGTTGCCGAATACACAGTATGAATTTTGGGTCAGTGCTTTAAATGCCGCTGGTATCAGTCCACCAAGTGAAAGAGCAGTTTATGTAACAGGTAAAAATATTTTATTCATATGACTATGTGACCTTCATAGTGAAATTCACAGTCATCTCTGAATTTTATGCCAGTAATGCTTTCTGGGTGCTTTGTTTCTTCTGATGTAAGTCTACTGACTGCAGGGGAATTTTCTACTTTTATTTGGAGAGCCTATCAAGCCAATTGTCCCTGTTTTAGAGTTGAAGAAACAGAAGCACAGAGACAAAATAACTTATTTAAATGCAAGCATGTAGGAGAGCTGGGAATAAGGCTCAAGTCTCCCAGTTCTGCCAGGTGGATGGCAGCCCTCCTTTTATTGGCCTGTATATATTTTGCGGATTCACCTGCTATGCTACCCTTTGTAACTGCAGTTCAGTCAAGCACATTTTAATTAGTGTGGCTTTTTTTCAGGAATTTTTCCCAATACCTGAACCGCAACAAGATTAATTACAGACCCTGGTTCTCGTTTGTGAAATCCTGACATCAAATAGAGCAAGTCAGAGTGAGATCTTAGAGCATTCGTTCCAGATGTCTTCGACATCTTAGAGCAGAGAAGAGATGCACCTTTATGACAAAGATAAAACCAATGATAGAAAGAAAAGGGTTATCTCTGATTAATTCTCTTGGGACCTTTATAGTCCAAATTAAGTCTTTGAATAGTACTGTTAATCACCCTGCCTGCTGTTTATTGTCCATTGGGGAAGCAAGTTTCTTTAACTACATAGTATTAGTAAACAACTTTGTTCTATTTTTTAAGTCTTCAAAGCATGTTTGTTGCAAACATCTTCAAGCAACAGCTTAGAATTGTTCTTTTGCCTGCTTTTTAGCTCCTTCACCACCTACCATAAAGAGTAAAAAGATCCGAAGCTGTGAAAACGCAGCACTGGTGTGCTGGGAATCTAGAGACATTAACCCTGTTGATTCCTACATGGTTGAATTGTCCAAGCTGACAGATGAAGAAAATGGCGATATTATTACTGAGTGAGTCACTATTCTATCGAGTCCATGACCTGTAGAGATGAAACCATTTCAAGTCATGTGGCATCAGATAGTCCATGTGGCATCGGATAGACTCATGACCCTTTGGTGAATTCACCTTTATAAACATTCCTGTTAGTAACATTAATTGTATAAATGTTAAATGAAAATGACTATACAGGGAATGGGAAAAGGGCAAAAGCAAATGTAAAAATCTGCATAGTCTGTCACAGACTCTCTCTTACCCCTGCTACTGACAACTGTACAAGGTAAAGTGTTGTTGACGGGTTACAAGAGAAGCTGATCATGTAACTTCTTCTTTGTTGTTCAGAAAAATAACCTCAAAGGCCTACCTTTGTTCTCTACCCTATCATTTTCTATGGATTTATTTTCTGTAGATCTATTGTTGGGATTCCTAACTGCGAAGTCCTAATTCATCTCCAGCCGAGACAAAGCTATCGCATCTGTGTTAGAGCCCTAAACCTGGGTGGTTCCAGTGAAAGAAGTGAACCTGTCCTGATACGCACCACAGGTACTGTACAGCTCAGATGAACTCCAGCAGCCTATGGTAGCATCTATTATCTTAACGGAAAGATTCCTGGTGGTTTCAATGGCCTCTGGATCAGGTCCTAATCTCTTACATCTAATTACCCACCTGGTAACCTTTTAGGAATGCAAAAAAATGCTTTTTGTAACAACAAGTGCATTGCTTTAGCACTGTAATTTAAAATTATTTCTGTCCAGTACATTTGATACTTGAAAGTTACTAATTTCTAAACATTTTAAAAGACTAGACCAACCCAACGCCCCCAAAATGTTGCCAGCTTGCCAAGTACTGACACACCAGTGAAGAAAGTTGTAGTGTGACTTTACTTTGCTTCAGACATTACCTTGTAATGCTGCTGCTGCTGGAAAGTATGGTTGAGACACTCAGGCAGCACTTTCCAGAGTCATTTGGATATGCAAAATCTTCCTGTGGATATATTAGAACATCTCCAGCTTGGCTGGGGAAGCTCTGAGGGCTGGTTCCTTTATTCATCAGGAAAAAGGCAGTCCAGCTTTCAGCTGGAAGCTTTGCTTTTGGTAACTCACACAGCATTATCATCTCTGCTCTCGGTGCCACACTGGGCAAGGATTAACCTTCTCCCTGAAAAGGAAGTTGGAAGCCCTTTCCCCTCCCAACCATCTCATCAAAGCTCATTTTACTGACTTATAAGTAGACACCTGTTTTCATCTTCACCACTGCTATAATGACGCTGCAATTTCACTGGGGTGTCTCAAACCTCCCACATCACTCACAGATGCATTCACACCCTACCTGTGTCTCTTCTGCACTTACCTTCTGTGAGAGATTTGCAAATTGTGCTTATTCAGCAAGCTGACCCATTAATCTGCGACAGGCTACATTTCAGTAAGAAACCTGTCTGCTACACATCAGTGAGACCACAGCAAAGAAATGGTCATTCTTAAATCCCTGGAGAGGAAGACTGTCATTGTGTTACCATTGTTTGTGTGTATTTCAACTACTTAAATCAAACTCAATATTTGAAATTGCCAATTCTGCTTGCACAGCATGTGTTTGTTTTCAGCAGTACGTGCCTGTAATTGCCCTGTCATTGTTTGTATTGTATTTGCATTGAAGTAACTTGCAGTTTGATTATAATGATTTCATTTGGAGAGATTTATCTTCTCTGAATCTACATTATGCAAACAGCTGATGCAAATTAATCTGTCAGCTGCAAGCACTCACCTCCAACACTGGGAATGACCTTTGATTCTTACTTACCAGGGTGGATACACAAACACCAACTACAAACAGCAGCTGTGACGCACGTGGCTGCTCATCAGAGTGCAGTGCGTCAGACCTGCTTTGTGAAGTCTCTGAAGGGAGAAAGGCAGAAATACTTTTATCCTGGGCTGGCTTAGCTGACTTGCCTCTCTGAGGGCTGATCTGATGAGGAGGTGTGAAGCATGAGGGATGCTGCATGTGGCACCTTTGTAGAGGTTCCTTCTCTTCAAACTGTGCCTGGCATTTATTGTGGAAGAGTGGGGCCATGGAGAGGCCTTTAAGCCCACCCTTGTCCTCTCGGTGATTAAAAATAGATCACTTCAGCTCTGAGGAAGGTGACTTGAAACCGGACAGCCCATTGCAGGGAGGACCCCTCATCCTTGAATAGCTCCTTCCTGTGCAATGCCTGCAGCTTTGAGCCCTGGCTGGGTTCAAAACCAGGTTAAGGCCCCTTTTCTGCTTTTCACAAGTCTGTAAGTAAACAGTATTAAGCTGTAAAACACCCTTTTATTTGAAAAACTCCAAATGGACAAGCTTGTCCTCTCAATGTCAGCCCAGATTCCTTCCAGAGCACTGGTTAATCTTTTTGTGGATCCAAACATTTCACCACACCCTTACTGCAAATCCTAATGCCATAAGGAGTTGCTGGAGTTGTCCTCAGGCATTCTCCTCTCTTGCAGGCACCTACTTCTGCCTTAACGAGGACACAGCCCATCCTTTACTGGCGATTCTAGATGATGGATTTACAATTGCATGTGATGAACTGGAAAACCCGGAGTGTGATCTGCCTGTCTATGATAACAGCTTTACAAGGTATACAGAAGAATTGCAGTTGCAACTAATGCATGTAGTTTGTGGCTGCTTCGCCCATGACACACCCCTACCTTGAATTTAAATCCACTAAAAAGGTTTACTGGTATTGCAGCTCTCCCCACTTTCAAGCCAGGCACCAACCAAGTAAAACTTCCAGACTGTATGTGCGTGTATAATGTATAATGGGTTTTTTCCATCTTGGTTTTTTGCATAAGTGGCTATGGTTGTCTTCAGTTTTAGACAACTGCAAAGATCTTTGTTGGTCCTTTTAAAACATGGATTACTCATCTTTTAGAAAATCAGATTTATTTTAAGGTATTTCAAGTTGGGCTCCTAAGATAACTATTCAGTTTGAAATGGTAGGCTTTCTCCGTAGTTCCTTAGAGAGTAAAACTCCGTATCCATTTATCCAGGCCCCATAGTTGCACTGGGGTTATCGTTCCTGAGCACCATTACTCCCTGTAGTTGCTGCTCTTTTCTGAGAATTTCTAGGGTAACTAATACATATTATCTACAACATCTCCCTTTGCATGATGTGTGCACTGACTTCTATTAAATTCCAAAACTTTCTTCCCATTTAATTCTTTACAGAGCCCCAAAACTCCAGAAAAATGACACAAGAAAAAAATAAACAAACCCCATATACTCTTGATACAGCACTAGTGGGATTTAAAAAAAAAAAAAGCATAATTATTAGGTTCTCTTTTAATTACAGTGATCCAGCACTTGCACGCTTCCAAGACGTGAGAAGCTGCTCCTCTCTGCTGGCTGTTGCTCCCTCTCTCCTGCTCCTTCCTCTGCAAGCTGCTGAGGTGATAGAGCCTTGTGTATAATGTGCAGGAGGCTCTGCCCATCCTTGGTCTCGTTTTTCACACGTGGAGATTTGGGGGCTGTTTTTATGTAGCTCTGTCCAATGGAACCCACAAAACACTCACGTAAAACTTGTTTACTACAGCAAATACTACAGAATGGGCAAAAAAACCTATTGGTGCTTCGGGCACCTGACCCTCTTCTTTGAAAGAGGCTTATGTAGTTCAAAGCACAGTTGGTCTGTTTGTGTTTTTTTAAAATAGATGCCAGGAAGTTTCTAATGGGGCTTTCAGCAGCTCTCATCGATTTCATGAGTTTAAATCTCTCTCTCTAGCTGCTCTTTGGAACTTAAGCATCACTTGGAAGTTAATGCAAGTTCATAAAGAGGATTAGAGATGCAGCCAGCCATAATTTCATACAAACCTGCTTACACATGTTGGGCACCTTGAGCTAAATTTGAACAGGTATTTAAGTGCCAAAGCAAATGCTAAGGAAAGGAGAGGGTTCTGAATATTTACCTCTTGCTGAAAGATCTAGCTGATACTATTTGGGCCTATGGATTTTACTTTCAAAACAGAATTAGGCCCTTTGCCATTGACATGAGAGAATTAGCTTGCCAAAATGCATGTTTCCAGTCAGAACCACGGAAACAATATATAACCAGGACAAGGCATCTGCAGACACAGAATAATACAAGACCACAACTTAGTCCCTCCATGGAAATGCAATGTTACTAGAGGGCTCGGTAGAAAAGAGCCAGGAGATAGAACATTCTCTTCATTAAAGTCATCATGATAAGCCTAAAAGCACTTCTACAGGGTGCTTTTATGTTTCACATAAACAGCCAGAGCTGGCACTCGGCTCATTCTGAACTCTGAGGCTGAGTTTTTGATGCCACTGTGAACTCTCAGAAGCCTCTTTCATGCCAAGATACTGTGGAAAAAAAAAAAGTAGAAAAAGCTCCCAAGCTGAAATGACTAACACTCATACAAGGAAATTATATTGCAAACTCTTCTTTCTGAAGTTTGTGCGATCTCCGAAAGACTAATGTGTTTCCTAACCACAGCAGCTCCTACGGTCTGACTCAAGTTTGCCTTGGAGGCTTTGCAACTCTCATTACTATGGTAATATTTTGTTCATAGATGTTTACCCATCCATTTTGCATCATTCCTTTTCCTTCTCAAGCTGTAGCAGCACAGCATCTCTGAGTCCAGATTTCAGCAGCCTTTAAGCTATTTCCAAGACATCTACATGCACTTGTAATGAACGTGATCGCTGCTGAGGTGGCACACAGTACAGCTATCTTGCTGTGCATGCCCGTCCTTACAGATCAGGCCCTCCGAATGCTGCGTGCAGCTCTTTCTCAGCGTTACATAGAGGTAGACAAGCTCAGAGTGTCTGTCAGCAACATCCTTTGCCTTTGTAATTTACAACTTTAGACGACCCTACCACAGAAACATACAGGTTGTGTGCGACTCCCCATCCAAAACTGAAGGTGTGTTTTGAAACCTGCTATGCCCTGTGATGCAGCAATGTCAGCTAATGTACTTTTCCTGAGGAAAAGCTGGGGTATAGTCTTACAGGATTCACGTTGCCCTCTTAAATCAAGTTAGGGTGTTTCAGAAGCATTTGGCATGGGTTATTTTGCCCAACTTTCTTGCTTCAGAAGCTGTGTTTTTGCAGACTTGCATCTTCAAAGCACCCAGCTCCTTTGACTCTGAGACTGTGCCTGTAAATCAAGCTGAAGGGTCTCTCTGTGGTATATTGTCTTTGTCTGTCTCTCCTACACATTTTTTTGAAGAGTCATCTTCTACATGGTTCCTATCATAAAGGCTAGGAACCACAGTCTACTGTTAAAACCTTTCATGGCCCAGGTACCTAAGCATATTCCAAGCTCTGCTACCATGTTCAACTCTTACTGGTCTCTCCAAACACAGCATAAGCAGGTCTCCTCCTCCGCAACTGCCCTAGCAGTCTCACACTTACAGTGCTCCATTCCTGATGGTGAGTGACATGAAAAGCCCTGGGCTGTTTTGGAAGAAAATACGAAATCTGTAGCCTTTTTCCCCTGCTATACTGGGGTTCACCAGAGCACTCTCTTTTCTAGCAAGTAATAACTTTCCCAAAAAACCCAGGCAGCACAAGATGCTGTTCTCCCTATTATTGAAGGTGCCCAGGGCACTCATTTATACAAAGCTACCCACAGGTAAAAACAGGTAGGTGTCACAAAGAAACCTGCAGGTTCTGTGTCAGGTCCTCAGTATGTGGGCTGCGCTGTAGTCAAAAACTCATGCTGTGCTGCTAAGGAGACAGCAAAAGTGGCTTTTGTTTATTGATATGTAATGTCCAGGTATATTACATACCTAAACATTGTAAATAGCATTGCAGAGGGTCCCTGCCAAAGCACATATTCCTGACTGTCTCCCACAGGTGTATTGGGATCCTGGGCAGTCTGATCCCATTTCCAGGAAAGCATTACTGGGAGGTGGAAGTTGAGGAAGATACAGAGTACAGAATCGGCGTGGCTTTTGAAAACACTCCGAGACATGGTTATCTGGGGGCAAACAACTCATCCTGGTGCATGAGGCATATCATCACACCATCGAGGTAAGGGCTGTGGAGGCTACAGGTCTCCTTCAGGAACACCTCCTACATGTACACCTGCAGGCAGAGCAGCAGAGAGCTCCTACTTGCACGGGGCAGCCAGAGATTTTATATCAAAGCCCAGACCAAGCACTTAACCAGGGGCCTCTGACATTCTACCGTTGGCACTGTGAACTGGTGTTGGAAGGCTACTGGAACCTTTAAGCAAATCCTCCTGCTTAATGACATTCTCGCATTGAAATAGGCAGTCCCAGGAATAAAATCTGCATTACAGAAGTTAGCTATAAAGGCCTTGTTTTAGGTCACCAAAACCCCAGTGGGAAGACAGGGAGTAATAGATCCATGTAACCTAGAAACTACGTATCTGGCTAAACCCTGTAGCCTACCTCTCTCCTATGGAAGTACCTAACAGCCATACCTGCATGCAGAAACGCCAGCTCCCCTTATGCCTCAGCTGAACCTGCTGGCTCTTCCCCCGACACCATTATATTAGCATCATTGCCTTTGACTCCCGTGTGAGATCTGGGCACCCTCTGAAGCATCCAGGAGCAAGAAAATAAGTCACACCCCCAGGCACCCCCAAGTATTGCCTACTGCCTGCCTGAATGGCTCACCGCTCAGCCTGCAAGAGTTGCTAGGGTGCTGCTGGGTCCCCCTGAACAGGGAGCCTGAATACCACCCAAGTGTCCCCAACATGCACAGTCAGCAAATGGTAAGGATGGCATAGCAGGGGCCCAAATCTGCCTGTCCTCTGCCTGCAGGTATGCAGGGAGAGGTTTTAGATGCAGCTCAGTTGGCTGGAGCACACTCTCCTCCCCAGGCGCCTGCTGCTCTCGGCTCCCCGGCAGTTTGGCCCACTGCATAGCCAGTCCTTAGCAGTGCTGGCATTCACCTCCCACACAGCAAGAAATGCTGCTTAATGAGAGAGACCAAACCCACTAAAGCTAATGACTCTCCCATACACTGCAGGCAGGCTAATTTGATTTCCTTGCTACATTGAGGTTTGTTCTCATTCTTCTGGAGCAATGAGCATGGACTTCAGAGAGAAAAGGGAGCTGGGCCATTGCTCAGTTTGAGTCACTGTCGTACCGATTTCTGCAGGGAAATTTTCTCAGGTTTGAGCGGTGGGTGGAAGAGGTAGTCAGTGAAGAAGCTGGCCCTTATGAAATGCCAGATAACTCACTTCAGCTGAGTAAATCTTCTCATTTCTGCCCAGAAAGGCACATGTTCCCATAAAAGTCTCATATTTTTGGTTGCAGCGTGACACACTAGGGAGAGTTGTTTAACTAACTGTTGAAGAACCTCAGCATCACTCGAACAGTGACTACATGGGGAAGAAGAGGGCTCATGACAAAGCTGCTTACATACAGAGCACCTTCCTGGCCTCCACAGTCCAGGCATCACAATTAAAAGACTCACCCTCTAGTAAATGAGCTTGAAGACTGGAACTTCCCCATCAACACTGCCCTGGCTGAGCAGGGAGGTCCTGTAGGAAGAGCAGCCAGAAACATCATTTAGAGAGTGGGGTTTGAAAAATTATGTCCAATAGTCTGGAGGATGCCTAGCCACGCTGTGAGTCAGGCAGCCTCTGCCCAAGGGGTTATGCTCCCTCGCTGCTGCTGTGAAGGTGGGCGTGAGCAGTTCCTGTAACTTTGGCAGGAAAGAGGTCTCAGTACCACAGGCCCTCAGGGAGCAAGTGGGCAGCATGCAGGGCCTGGAAGGACAGGACTGAGCTGTCTCTCCTTGGCAGTGCCTACAGCTATCTAAGGGCAAGGCTGAGGGGATGACAAGTGGTGTTCCGGAGCAAGCCTAACTGGCCTAACAGAGCACAGCTCCTTCATGGAGGAATGAACAACTTCAGGCTAAACCTAGTGGCAAGGGTGCACCCTCCGATTTACAGGACACCCACATGCCCTCTCAGACACAGAAAAAAATGGGAAGTCCCAGGTTGCGCTCTGACCTTGTCCATATCTAAGGGCTACCACCCATCCATCACAGCCAGACCGGGATATGAAACAAGAGGCCTGTTACACAGGTTAGACAGGCAGGTCTGAGCACTGCGGGATAAGGCTGTGTGGAAGCGCAGAGCGTACCACTCCTCAGCAAACGCAGCCGTTGCTCAGCAAAGTGGATGGGACTGGGGCAGTAACTACAGGGCACACTGGAGGGATGGGACTGTGAAGCAGGAAGCATACCCTGGAACATACCCGTGTGCACAAAGCCATACCCTGGAACATACCCATGTGAGACCAGCCAGGGTGCCCTCAGGTTTTTCGTCTGTGTTTCTTACCTACAGGCACAAGTACGAATTCCTGCACAGCGGGATGATGCCAGACATCAGAATTACTGTCCCCCCGCGAAGGATTGGCATCCTGCTGGACTATGAGAACTGCAGACTGTCATTTTTCAATGCAGATATTGCCCAGCACCTTTACGCATTCAACTCACACTTCCAGCATTACGTCCACCCCTGCTTTGCTTTGGAAACACCTGGTATCCTACGGATACATACTGGAATTGCAATACCCCCGTGGACTGCCCTCCCATAACCTGTGTTATGCAGCTACCACATCTACATGTAACCTGCATTGAGCAATGCCCTCTTTCAGCATTAACGGCTCCGTCACACTCCCTATAAACCAGCTGTCTCCCAAGAAAGAGAGCAAAGCAACCCTGTCCCAACCCAGCTGCCAGGCCTGAGTCCTTAGGACAGTTTCTGTCCTCTTAGGCAGGATCTTTAGCAGAAAACCATTACAGTCACAAGATCCATCAGCATCCCAGAATTCTCCAGTTAGAAATGGATACCATCCTTCTCAGAGGTGACACTGTCACCAAGCAGCAGTGGCAGCCTGATCACTTGTTTCCCCCAGTACCCATTTGATGCCTAGGGAACTCCACTGTTCCAGAGCAATCATTAATTCCACTCTTGTGCCTGCTGAAGAGCTAAAAATTCAAAGAAAAACAAAAATAGCAAAAGGCATAATCACTGTACAGCTGCTAGACAGAGCTGAAAACACTCCAGCCATGAAGCTGATCTCACAATCAAGTATTCTCGTGGCTACATTAAGTCTGTGACACAAGATAATCAAATACGCCTTCCTTGTGTGTGAACTGTTAGCACCTACCACACACTTTTTGAAATACCCAAGCATGCACTACAGTCTCAAATATTAAAAGATGTTTTTACAGAATGCCCATGCTTCTCATTTCACCCACGGAAAAACCAAAAAATAAACCAAGGCCTTTTGCAGTGCTTGATTGCCCCTATAGAGAAATCTAAAGCATCATTTTTAGCTTGTTCTTTTTGATCATGCTCACATCCACCTGGGTATATCCTCCCAGATAACACTCACAGATCTGTTCTCCCCCTCAGCACTGAGGACTTCTCACCCCGATGCTGTGTCCTTGAAGCTTTGTGTGTCCAGTGGGGGCTGGCCTGGCACTCAGCTGAAATGTCCTTGTTTAGGCTTCATTTCCAGACACCAGGAAATCAGACAGGCGCTGCCTGTCAAGCAGGCTTGTCTAGCCCTAAACAGCCTCATTCGTGTGTATCAAAACTACCTGAATTCAATCAAGAGTCATTAACAGAGAAGCTTTTCCACAGATTTATTGCACATTCATTACAAAAATCATTGGTTCAAGTTTCCATTCTAGAGGATAGTCAGGAACAGGCGGCAGCCTCTACAATATACAGGGTCCCTACAAATAAACAGAGCCTGGCATAACTGAAGAGATTTGACATAGAACCGGGTGCCAAAAGCTTATCTGTTCTGCCCCAAATAGCTTAAAAAAAAGTCTCCCCAAAACAGGCTTTGCAGAAACCATAAAAACAGGAACTGAATACGTCATTATAGCAGTGATTAGTACCATCTTCTCTTGGATATTAATTTGTTTTGCAAGCCTCAAAAGAAGACGGGTTTAGCGACACTCTGCTATGCAAGTACAGTGTCATTTCTTAGCCTACCAGGAATTCAGAGATTTCCAAGGCAGAAAGGGTTGTTATGGTCACCTTGTCAGACCTCCTGTAAAGCAGGCCAGAGACTTTCAGTTGCTATGTCTTGCAGTGAGCACAACAGCTTGTGACCAGCAGAAACAGGTGACTCAGCCAGCAACCACTGCCAATGCAGAGGGCAGGAGATGGCCATGTGAGCCCTGCTGACATTGGCAAGGCCACAGCAGAGAACAGCAGCAAAAGTGTACAGCTCCTCTGCCAGGGAATGAAGTGGTGAGATAGCACCAGCCAAGTTGTTTTAACACCTTTTTTTTTCCCCCCCTTAAAAATGTATGCCTTGATTCAGGGTCCGACTTCCACCCACTGGACCTTTAACTGCCAAAAATCGAGAGCCACACTGTTCAAGTAGATATCTGAAAGGGTAAAACACGCAAGTATCAGAGCAGAAGTATGAGGATTCCTGAACCTCCCAACAAAGCCTTTAATGCAGAAAGACTGCTGGTGAACCCAACGATTCTGATGAAAGCAGATGTTCTGTTGTGAACAGTCCCACCGCTCCCCCCCTGCAGCTTTCACCTCAAGTGTTTAAACCATACCTGTATCCTGGTGCCAGGATTAGCTGTTCACCTCAGATGATACAAGAACCCAATCCAAACTATTTTTCAGCTGGTGAACTGCCCTGGGAGTCCCCAGGACTTCACAACCCTCCTGCAGGACGGCTGCAAGGACAGATTTTCTGAGCCAAATGCGAGGTGCTCGGACACCCTTGGCGTGGGACTCTATGGGTACCAAACAGCTCCATCATTATGTTGCCAGCTTGATGAATCTGTTGAGAATGCAGGCCTGATGGCTGAGTACGGAGCAACCTCCTCAGCAGAATATGACTCAGTGGTCATTGCCAGGCATGGTACAGAACAGCTAAGGCAGAAACAGAACTATCTGAAAAAAGAACAAATAAGCAGTAATTGGCTACTGGTTAAAAACAATATGGGAAGTGAGCTTGCATGTTTCTGTTTAATAAAAGTTTCACCTGTCAGCAATAACCCAAGCATTTCCTGCCTTAGGAATCCCAACCCTGTCACTTAAATATTTATACAGCACGGAAAAGGCACAAACAACCTGAATTTTTTAAAACCAGCTGTCACTGTGAATTACCTTTATATAAATCCTTTACAGGGAGGCCACCACTTCCACTACAGGGTCTATTGATCAGACCAGTACGGCACCCAAACTGGAAGTTCACATCAGCCTCGTCTTTCTGTGTAAGTCCACCAGGCAGAGGGAAGTGCGCTACATCTGTAAAACTGTGAGTAAGGGCCAAACCCTGTACAGAACTGGAAGTGGTGTTTGACAGTAAAAGGGGAGTCTCCTACCAAAGCTAAAGGGCATTAACAGGTCCAGCACGGTACCCTAGAGCAGACTAACACTAAGTGTATTTGGTTTATCTAGATTCCTGGGTATAGCACTCATCTTGGAGAACTGTGTTGAGCTGTCAATCTGAGAGCTATTTCTTTGCATTGAAAGGTGTCTCAGATGAGGCAAACCAGTTCTCATCTCTGGCCTGTCTACAGGAACTCTGGCTCACTGCTGAACTAGATCATGTGAAAGGACAACAGTCAGGTAAAAACGAGTTGTCCTTGTCTCTGACAGTGAGTTATGTGCTGCAAGATGCATTTTTCCTGGTACCTGTAGGCGTTTTTCTTCCTGTTCCCTTTCACTATGTGCACTTACTGGCACACAGCAAAATTCATCTTCTGTGAACAACAGGAGCTCATGCCTAAAGCTCTGGTATTGGCCACCCGAACCCCACAGGCTGCCCTGATTTGCAGCAGTGATCTATGTATCCCTGCAGAGCTTGCAGCAGCAGGAACAGACAAAGGATGGGATACCCCCAACCACACCTCACGCAGCAGCCCACTGGGGACTTTGCCAGGACTGCCCAAGGCCCTTGGGCTTAGGAGGAGTTACCCTCTAACCGCTTTAGGCTAGGCAGAAAGGATCACTTTTTCCAATTTCCTTCTGTTCCCTCTTGATTTAAAGTAATCAGTACACGTTGTTGCCACTGGAGGGCATCCCACGAAGCCCTTTCACAAGGCTGCACCGGTTATCCGACAGGTTTACACAAACAGTCTATGGCTAAACAGACACTTACGGTTTCCAAACTGGTTACCATAATCCTGCAGCATCTCCAGAGTCCCTCCTCACCCAGTCCTGGAGCCGGGAACAACGGGACCCACAGGCCTGTGAGCAAAAACACACAGGTGAGACAATGTCAAAAGCACAAATACAACAACAGGCAACGCAACAGCCCCGAAATACAGTTTAGTGTGTTCGATTCAAACCAAACACACCCACCATTTTCTACAGAAACGCCTGACTTTTAACTTGCTCCCTCTAATTACCATTAAAACATTGTAGGTAGATGAAGTAGGTCCTGACTTTATCTCACAGGCAGGCCTTGTTCTTCCACCATTTAATTTAGGAGGATAGTATCAGTGGAATCAATATAATATCACTGGCTCCACTTTCTTAGTCCTCCAGATCAATCTCCGGAAGAAACTCCTGGGAAGTCTCAGGAACTGACTGTGCTCATCTAAAGGAGACTGCAGAGCCTAACCACCCAGCCTGCCTTCCTAGCCTGGAAGACAATTCCCTATTCCTGCCCTCAAACTCAGCTGGATCTTTGTAACTGCCCACTTCTGTTTTCCAACAGTAACCAATATTACTCATTAGCAATGCACAGCAAAGCAGCCAGGGACCATGCAAATGTGAGGCTCCGCTTTTTTTAGCACCTGGACGCCACTGACTCACTGCACAGTCCTGGGACAGCCCAAAACACAATGCTGACTTTTTGTTAAATTTTCTCTCTGTTGCATTTATGCTGGTGTGCTCAATTGCCAGTACATATTGGGACTCAGCTGTCCTGGCCCCAGCTTACTTAAACTTTTTCCAACCAGGCTTATGTTTTAAGCTTTACATATGCAAGCAATACCGAGGCCACAAACTACTTCACAAAATGGCTGTAAGGAGCTGCACTCTCTTGCCAAAAGGATGCTTAACCCACAACTGGAGCGGAATAAAAGTGTTTTTCTGCAGATGCAAAGCTCTGGCTTAAACACAGCACCAGAAAGGCTGCAGCAGCGAAGAGCGGG
>NW_009191357.1:0-239 GCF_000690835.1 Fulmarus glacialis | reverse complement strand
AAGCTCTCACCACCCCCACTGCCCCCCCGGCACCCTCTCTGGAGCTCCCCCGAGGGGAGTCAGCACTCGGGGAAGGGATCCCCCCCATCCTCCAAAGGACCCCAGCCCAGGGACATCAACATGTTCTCGGTGGCCCACGAGTGGGCTCACGGCAAGCTGCTCGGCCGCCGCATCTCCGAGGAGGACCCCTACGGCATCGCCGACTACGGCGGCATCAACGACGCCATCACCTGCCTCCA
>NW_009191356.1:0-18539 GCF_000690835.1 Fulmarus glacialis | reverse complement strand
AATTTACTAGTCACAATTTGAGTTTGGTGCAACATCTGTGTATTTGATCCTCTACCACGTTGAATCACACTTGCTGATATTATCATCTACTGTCCATTAGGCAGTGCATTTAATTAGCAGTTGAGATTAGCCTCCTTATTTTATTTCTTATCTCCCAGCTATATCATCAATCCCAGAATATACCTTATTCCCAAATTTAGTCCAAAAGGGGATCTAGCTAAAGAAATATTAAACTACAAGTAAACAATAGGTAAAATACGCCTAAGTATTTTATTTATCGGTTCAGATATCTGAAAGTAAACATAGGTTCTTCTATGAGAGTCTGTTATCAGTTGATCCCCATTTTCTGAAGTGTGATATAGAAAGAAGGTTTTAAGCCTTCACCTTTTCCCCTGGTTGCAAGTCTCCTACAGGAATATCAGGAAGCAGTGCAGGAAAGGAGTCATCACATGCATCTGTTCCATGAAGAGTCACCTGAGTTTTCTGAGTCAGGTTGGCATCTTGCCCTAGGATTAAAAACAGTCTTCATATCCACACAGGCTTACATCACTGAAGCATGAAAGCAATAGCTAAAAATAATAAGATATTAATCTCAAAAAGCAATGCATGAGGAATTAACATTGTTCATTTGGTTGAGGGAATCTTTCAAAAAGTACCAGCAGAGGGTAGATTTGACAACACCTTAAGTTTTCTAAGTTGGAGGCTTCACATCCTGCAAGGTCTTTGTTTCATCTATTTAGGCCAGATTTAAAAAAAAAAAAAACAACCTCAAAAATCAGAAATCATATCTAGATGTTCCCTACCATATACAAAACACAACATAACTGTGTGATCCAAGTTTTTCTTGGTACTCTATATGAAGTAAAAAGGAAGTTTCACTGTTCTGTGTTTCTTTTGTTTTCAAGAACATGGCTTAATGATTTTACATCTTTCAAAAATTGTTCTTCCAAATCTGTGTGGAAAATACGTAAAAACAAATGTACAGATGTTAAATGAAACCATTCTTCAGTCAGAGGTTGATTAGAATAATGGCATTACTGCAAGCATATGGGATAATTTTCAAAGCAAAAACAAGCCACATCTTGCCAAATAGCTGCAACTGTGGAAAATATATCACCTTCCCTATAAATGAAATGTCAAATTTCAATTGCCCTTTTAATGTAATCAGCAAGCCCACACTGACCTTGCATATCATGTGTTGAGTCAAGATCAAGTGGGAAGGAAAAAAAAAAAAAAAATCAAGACCAACTATTAAACACTGCTTTAGAAGCCAAGCCCAAACATCCAATTAAATAAGTTTAAAGTACACTCCACTGACTTTAATGAACTGTACAACTGTATAGGCAATGTGGTTCTATTTCAGAGTACACAGCACATATTGCATCCTATATGCTAGTGGCTTAAAAATATTTTTGCCTTTTAGGATAATTGCTACAAATATGCATGCTGAGTATAACATTTGGACTTCGCATATTGAAAACTGTCAGCAGTAACTACATACACTCACTAGGACTTCGACATAAAATACTTGCATTTTTTCCTTTTCATTCGAAGGAATACTGTCTCAGTACTCCACTGCTCCCCAAGTTTCAAGTGGTTTAAAAACCAAACCGCATTGTCCAGGGTGGGGGAAAAAAGGAGGGGTGGGTGGGGGAGAAAACCCACAAAGACTATACTTAGAAAACATTTATCTAGCACTGTCTAATGCTTTCATCTCAGCAAGAAAAAGATCTATCTCATGGGAGAAGAAAAATCTAGTTATGAGCAAATTAAATAAGAGGTTAGGAAGGAATACAAAAGCTTCCATGTTTTCTTTCGAACTTTTAAAGACTTATCTTTTGAAAATGCCCATGTAAACACTACTGACAAGCAGTGGTCAAGATAACCATAACTGAATGAGTCTGTTAGCTCTTGTTCTTACCACTAGTATCTCATCATTCCTAACCTTCACTTTGGTTTGGCTCTTAATTACTGGAGAGCCATTTACTGTATTTCTCTGCATTGCACCAAGGACAAGGAGTCAATTAGGAGACTGCTGGATTAAGAGAAAGTAACCCCAAATACCTGGCTTTAAACCTGCTGTAAGCTTAACATCTTTGGCCACTGTCTCCTCATGTGACTGGACTGTCACAATCAAACAATACATTTCATTAGTCAGAGCAGGAGGTTCATGACGGAGCTGAACAGAAATGTTTGGCACTCTAGAAATAATCCTTCAAGAGAAAAGACTCAGTTATTGTATGTTTCTTAAATAAGAAGTTTTTAAGCCTAGTTTAAAGAGGTTAAAACAGCCTATTGTTTAAGAGTTCTGACAACTGGTGGCCTATTCAACTAGGAGATGTGAGATCCCTGAAACACAACATGATGGGAACAACTCTATAAAACCAGTTTGGAACCCCAGTAATAAGCACTGATGGTTCAGATGTTCCGGCAGGAAAGAAAAAAGCACCCCCACCAACAGCAATCAGACTTAATTCTTTTGAATACATCTAAATTAATATTAGCCTATTTTCCAATACAGTTTCTCAGGGATTCTTTGTTTGTGTGATGGCTTTTGTAAGAGAATAACACCTCCTAGTTTGCACAAAAATGCAAATTCCCTTTTGCTGGGAAAAGTCTGCCCAGCAAAGTTACGTGAAGAGGAGAACTAAAGGATACTTGGTATGCTCAGAGATCAGTGCAAACTTTTTCTGCATTCCTAGCTATCTGGAGCCTCAAAAGTCCTAAAGAATTAAGATAGGTACTATCTTATCCCCAGTTAAGCAAAGACATATTAAAAAGCTCATATTAAAGAAGTCCCAACAAGTCTTTCTTCTTCTTTTAGGCAGAGGGATCAGGACTTTGCAGGAGACTAACAATGATATATCATATATATTTTCAAGTTTTTACTCACATAGTGCTTGCCTGAATAGCCAAACTGTCCCAGTGCACTTCATTATCTGGAAGCTTAGGTCTTCGCCTGAAGGAACGTGCTGCCTGCAATGCTTCTTGGGATGAGGCAGCATCTCCACCTCCTCCACGCCAGTTCAGAATCACACATCGGCCAGATTCACTTCCCAGGATCAAATCCACAGAGGTGATCTGATAGACACAAATTGGAACACATACTGATAACTTTGTCTTCAGATCACCTACTGTAACAATATCGTTTTCCAACATGCACATCTTTATTGTGCCTGTATATCACCAAAAAGCTTCTGGCAGGTTTGCAGACTGAAGACACCTCACCACTCCAGGATTTCATTTAATGAAACAGTGGTGGGAAAAGTATCTGTGCTCATGTGTGTGCAGTGTAGTATTTTGTAGTTTCCTACCCTCCCATAGTGCTATACCACCCCTTCCCCCTTTTTTTTTTTTCAGCGTATGCACATATTTAAAAAAAAAAAAAAACCAACACACCAAACAAACTTGAAGCAATACTTAAGCTCTTGTGATAATTTTTTGCTTTGGTATTGTCAATAAAATTTTACTCTCATTTTTGGTACTTAGTTTCAAGAATTCAAACATTTCGAACTGCGTGAACCAGTGACATTCGTAACTGGTGCCAGATTAGAGGCAGCTTTGTAGTTTTGAATTCTTTGTAGGCATCAGTAAGAGGTGTAAAACAAATTGACAAACCTCAACCTTTTTTCCTACATCTTCAGTTTTTGCAACAAATTTGAAAGTGAACTTTCTTGTTTTGCCAGGAACTAAGCACATCGTTCCTTGCGATGACTGTTCTAGAATATCACTTTTTTGATAGGCTTCTTCTACCACACAGTATTGGTTGTAATCCTACAATGGAGGAGTGGGGAAAAAAGTTGATAAATCCAGACTTAAGACATCTTTAGAGAGTAACGATAGTACAGCAAATGTTAAGGCTCTGTGTTACTGGAACAAGCTATATGGGTTTTTGCTACTTTTCACACTATGTAAGTTAGACTTAGCAAGTAATTACAGTGCAATTCTTTAACACAAGATATCCATTATATTAATTAATGTAACTTTATGCAAGAACATAAGGAGAAATAAGACACTAAAATGATCCTTCTGAAACTTTAGAGCACTTCATAGAGAAAGATATGATCGACAAACTAATCAAACTGCATTTGGGAGTTTTATCACAGTATCAATATACTTGTCAAAAGTGATAGATAACGCAAAAAAAAAACCACTTAAGTATTAACATAATTTTTTGAAAAGAACTTTTGAATTTCTTTATGTTTAAAACCACTAATAGATATTATTCCATTCTTATAATAAGCTACTATCACTAGGTCAGAGATAGATAGAACACAGTTACCTGATTATTGAAACTGATGCAGAGCTTAGAAAACCTGATAGGATGAGGACAATCAGCTCTCAAGTATACATCAAACTGCACAGGAACATCAACATGAAAACTAGGAGCAAGAAATTTTGCTTTGCACTGCACTGGAATTAAAAAAAAAAAAAAAAAAGGAAAAAAAACAACCAAAAAACCAAACCAAAACACAAAACCCAAGAAGTAGGTGTTAAACACAAACTACTACTACTTCCAGAAGCACACTCTTGAAATAATCGTGGTAAGGATTGTTCTGTGTGTACTCTTAAAACTTTGGTTTGTATGTAAGTGGGACAAATTTGGCTACTAACACTGCCACAGAAAGCCACTTTTCAGCACTTGATTGAAACCTTTGCAGAGAAGAGGCAGACAACCAGCAGAAAAAAGTAATCCTGTACACTTAGATACACTTGTTTTGTAAGTAATGCTCACTCATGCCCCCTTTCTATGGGGAGTATTAATTTGCACGCATTCTGCCCTCTTTCCTCAGAATCCTACTTCAAAGCACACCAGAATGGCAGAATTCTTTCAAAAAACAAGGGTTTACTACTTCTACCATGTTTAAACGCGTAGGTAGCCTCAGCTGGAAGTTCAGAGGTGTTTTTCCCCTCAGACACAATGCTCAAAGGATTCTTCTTTAGTAATCCATATTGGGGATAAGAGACCACTGGCTTCTCTCACGACTACCGATTTAGATGAAAAACAGAGTAGTGCTGAAACAAGAGTTTCAATGTTGCTGGCTTTAATACACACTTTATATTTTCTCCTAATTAGTTATTTTCAAGAGGTAACTACATGGAAATTTATAATCTGGTGTAAATTTGCTTTCTTACTTACCAAATGGTATAAAATCTTGGACTTCTATTGTAAAAACATTACTGCCTGCCAAGGAAACACGGTCAGCCCACAATTTTTGTGATGCTTTCACAGCAGCAGTGTCACAATCAGGTTCAGGATCAGGGCTTTCATTCTGTATCCAGACAGAAGGTTATAAATAACAATAAAAGAAGGCTACCAAACACTGACTACTCTTCAGATTATTTAAAAGGGTAATAGGAGTTTTGCCACTTACCATTAGAACTTTTATCAGATTTTTTTCTATTCGAGACTTCTGATCTTCTTTAAGAGTAGATGCTAGCAAACAGAACAAAACCAAAGATTACAAGAGAGAAGCAAGTCCTCTTACAATTTTTTTTTAAAAACTTAAAAAAAAAAAAATCTTTCCTTTAGATTGCATCTTTCAAAAAAAACACATTCTGTGGGAAAAAAATTCTAACATCCATCTACCAGTAATGAAGGATTCGTTCAGTTTTCAGAACTTTCCCCACTTCCACTGGAACCAAGTAAAATATTTTTGGTTAGACAAGCATTTCATAATTTATTGGAGGAAAACCCCAAAAGAATAATGCCTATACCTTCATGTTTTTTATGTTTAAAAATGGAAGAAACAGCAGAAACCAGAAAAGTTTCGGACATGCAAAAGGCAAGCTCAGACAATATTAGAAACAACAACTAGAGAAGGTGACAGAAAGTAAAAAGGACTAATTGAAGTAAGCACTCTTCTCTTGAAGATGCAGAAAGGTGGGTTTGTCTCATTGGCTATTCTTTAATACAAAGCAGAGTAGCCTGGCTAGCTAACAGAAGATGCAAACCCATTTTTACCATACCTACCCTAATAGTAGTATTAGTCAGCAATTTGGGGCACAAAAGGATTATTTCTGCAGTGTGAAGTAACAGACATTATACGAAGCAAAGTGCTTGCATTATTACTGTGCAGCCACCCTATGTTTTTCCCTAAAACATACCACATGCCTATTTCATCAGCAGAGTTCTAGTAAAAAAAGCTGAGAGCAGCCTATTTGGGATTTTAAAGTCCAGAAAAATGGTGCTAGCTTTGGTACTTACTAGGAAAAATGTTTTTCCCCTTTAGCTATACTACAGTTCTTCCCCATCCCAAAGCTCAGGAAGTTTCTGTTACATTATTTGAACAGTCTTAAACAAAGCTCTGTGCCTCAGATATCCTGACACAGTCTATTTGGATGCAATGAATTTTGTAATAGAAGAGCAAGAAAATTCAACTTCCAGCATATGAGAGAAGGTAGCAAAAATTCAGCACAGGTATACAGTTATTTTGTAGTCAAATCATTTGAAGTACTGTAAGCACTGTGTCTGACAATGGTTTGTCAGACTTCCAAACACATGCACTTTAATTTTTCTGTATAGGCTGAGTATATTTTTTAAAAGAATACCTCTACCCAGTAGCTCTAAAGAGTACGTTATATAATCTTTTAGCTGGGCCATCAAATATGAACATTTAAGAGCTGTCGTCAATATGGAAGTGAGAAGAGTCCACCATCCTTCACTGCGATATTCACACATAACATAATCCAAGAGCCTGCAACACAGTAAAATTGAGAGAAAAAACAAGTTATACACACCAATATGTTTTAGAAGCTCGCATTTATTTGGTATCATTAACACTAAATTCATCTTCACTAGTACAAATGATAGATTAAAGTCAATCCTACTGTTTACATATGGCAACAATTTATTGAAAACAGCATGAAATTATTGTAAAGAAACACATTTATTCGATGAATTTTCTATTTCAGGCTAGAACAATTTTCACAAGAGAACAACAAGAAAACTCACCTGTCTTCACAAAGAACTATCAAAACAGCAACGGATAGAAGAGTCTTAGTGCAGCATTGCACTAAAAATATGCTTCACCATTGAGTATGCGGTAAGTTTTAAGAAAAACAAACCAAAACCCCACAATAAAGTCCCCTTTCAAACGGAAAGATTTTAATGGTCCTTAAGATGAGATGTTTCTTTTCCTCCTACTCCCTGCTCCCTTCAAGGGTTTCAAAGATCTACAAACACCACAAGCATCACACTTTATCAGGCAAAATACCTTAGTATGGTTTTAATACTGAGCAATGTTTGCTATTATTAGCAAAGCAGAGAAGTTAATTTTTTTTAAACTCTGCTCTACTGTTCAAGACAAGAGTTTCTGCCTACTTCAGAAAAATCTACCTAAACATAAATAAGAAATGCTTGTTCATATAAAAATTAGGCTTGATACAAACTGATCCAAACTTAACGGTTGGACTCGATGATCTTAGAGGTCTTTTCCAACCTTAATGATTCTATGATTCTATGATTCTATGATTTGCTTATCCCAGCCCATCTTCTCCTCCATGTAGCTTCCAGTCAGCTAGTAACAACAGTAAAGACATCTCTCCTACGTCAAACATACTCCCTTTACAACATGCGATCTTTGAAACCTAAGTAATGAAAACATTGTGGGACTCCTACTTAACATGACCTTGACTTTGTTTCCCCTTAAAAATACAAAGTTAAGAAACTAAGCATAAGACACATCCTTCAGAAAACATGGTAGCTGTACCTCAGCACTAAGCTTTCCTAGCTCGGAAGTCATTAATAGCAGAAAACTACACCAATAAAAATAATTCCTTTTGCTCATTCTCTGGTATATAAACAAAAATTAAATTGAGCTACATTTCCATATTTTTTGTATTTTGTAACTACAAAGTCTGTAATTAAATGTAACTATATTCTCATTGCAGTAGCAGGCAAGTTTCAGAAATCACTTCTGGGAGAGAGAGAAAGAGACAGCATTCAACCAGTGAGCTAGAAATAAATAATATTTGCCCAATAAGGCAAATCCCCACAACAGCTTACAGCTGGAAGTTTTCCTACTCTAATAACTGACTCCTCATATCTGTTTTGCTTTCTCTGATATCTTTGGTATAAGTGGAGTTCGTAGACTCCAAAGCTTGTATTTCAATCAAATCCAGGTACTAGGAGCACTTTAGATGAGCTTCCAACATTATTCCATAGTGATAAGACATGGGGTCTTAGTGAGAAGAATAGCATATGAAAGAAGCAATCATGGATGGTACTCACTTCAAAGCTTTGGCATAATCTTTAGCGAAGTAATATTCTTCTCCCATTTGAACCACTGATAAAAAAAAAATTTAAAAAATGTATTAGATTTTTCAATATCTTGAAAGTCTTTGCAAAATTAATTTTAAAAATGCATCTGATTATCTATACTCACTCAAATGACTTTTCATTCTTGGACATTTGTATTTCTTGAACTGCGCGACAGCATTACTCAACAAAGTGATTATTAGCTCCTAACAGATAAAACCATTACCAATATCATTATATATGCAAACATTAGGATAATGTTAGAAAACAAATTTTTTTTTTCATAGAATAAAACTTACCGAGTGAAGAACATTTTTCTCTTTCAACTGCAGGGATAAAATCCCCATCTTCTCCTTTTCAGGATCAGAAAGATCGAAGCCTGCATAAGACAATGAAAAAATCCATGAAATTGGAATTTTGTCCGGACCCAAAGGGAACTATTTATGTGGTGACCTATATGCAATGCAAGCTTCAACTGAAGCACACTCAAACTCTTAAACATTCTTTTGCCTAGGAGACTGATATATCACTTTAAGAACTCCTCCGTGTTCTAGAAGGGAAATTCTGGAACAAATATCTTGCCTTTTGTTTAAAAGAAGTTATCTGAAGCTACCCAAAAATAGCAAACTACAGTAAGATGACCTAGTCTTTAGACTGCATCTATTAACATTTAAAGCACTTATGTTAAGACAAATTTGTAGCCCTTTTCCTATCTCAAGTAAGGATTCAAGCTTACGTTTCTCTAGCAGTAGAGAATGCCAACATATGAAGATCTGTATAGGGCCTTAAAAGACTATAAACTCCTGCTGGAACGAAAAAAACCTGAATATATTAACAGGTGAAGTTTCTCTTCATCTTAAACTGTTTAACCTTGGCAGTAGATTCTAACTAATTTTAAAACAGTAACACTTGAAGATAAAAGGTTAGACAGTACTGTATTTACAGTAAATGAAATAAAGTCTTTAAAAGAGGCAGTGATAAAGTGGCAAAGCCAAAGGATATGCAGAGAATAAAGAATAGGAGACCAAATGGAGAGGCAGAAAGGGAAGTAAAACCACAGCCAGCAACGAAGATCTCAGAACTGCATGTGTATTCACACATAGCTCAAAGCTGTACATTCAAAATCTGAATTTCTGAGAAAACATCCTCAATAGGAAAAACACAAATTCCTTTCTTAGATTAAAATCTAGTCATTGTATCCTCTCAATCCATTTCAAAATCCAAAAAGCTTTTTCAGAAAAAAAAGTCATGAGTTCCTGTCTACAGTTGACAAGATACAGTATGGATGGCAGGATGAATTTATAACAATTGCATTCAGGGACATCGTTACTTTTGCTGTATCCAGTTCTCCAATTTCTCTTCCCAGGAATAATGAATTTCACTACAGCCAGGCATTTCCGCAGCACACTGATTACAGGTAGCTTAGGCAGCAATAGAAACAAAGCAGCAGCAGAGCTTCAGTATGGCCTAGGCAGCTTTGCTGAAGACCTGATCCTGCATAAACCTGAGGTTCCTTTTTCTATTTGTTATAGAGATCAAACACACTTCCTGCACTTCCAATGGACACCTGTTCAAGTCATATCACTAACTAACAAGAGAGTGAGTTCCCAGCCCTACATCTGGCTCTGTGGAAAAGGAATTACGTGCTTATGCCCACTAAATCAGCTGGCAGGATCAGCAACTGGTTTGTCTGAACTCCAAAGATACGAGATACAGAAACGTACTTAATATTCCCTGCCGCCATTGTCTTTGCCCATAGAAGTCAAGCACTCCAGTTTGCATTTCCAGGGGATCCGGATTGGGATATATCACAGAGGACTGTAAATTCAGAAAATACGGTCATAAAAAAGGGTTCATGTTTCATTTAAAGCATTCAAAGTGATCTGATGCTCTAATACACACGCACATAAAAGAAAAAATTTGCTTTAAAAACATATAACCTTTCCATCCACCTGTATAAAAATAGTACGTCAGGAAACTGAAACATTTAAATACTTCTCATTAACTCAGTCTGACATTCCACTTCATTCACCTCCATTCGTCTCAAATACTATTAAAGAATAACTGGGTAATCCTTTTTAAAACTAGTTCCTAACAAGACAATGCAAGAAGAACAAATAAATAGCACCAATAGGAACAAAGATATTTTTAAATAATCGGGACATGTCAGCTGGAGAGTAGCTACATATAATTAGCATGTACATTTAATCGACTGCAGAGATCGATTTTCCATACAACCCTTTCTGCCAGGCAAGAGTCAAAAAAACCCAAAACAACAACCACCACCACTGCCACCCCCCACTCTAATGCTAATGCTCTTGTTTCTCTGCTTCCTGTAAGTCACCAGATACAATGTATGTATAGAGAAATATACTGGAAAACCAAAACAGTAAGTTTTCAAGTATCCAGAGATGTAGAAAGTACAGGGGTTTTTTAATAAGTATTTTAAAAATATGTCAGAATTATTTGTAATAGAATAAACACTATTTGTAATAAAATAAACACTAACACATTTGTTCTGGAGTAACCTTTCCAATACATAACAAATACTTGTAATGTTAGTAAGCATCAGAAAAACACTTATCTTTCCTTGGATTTAATTTACACATATTACAGATTATTCCGCTACTAAAACATTAGCTAATTTATTATCTGGTTACTTGCAAAGCATTTGCTCCCCTCCCAACTTACATCGTGGTTACAAAGCATGCTTGCTAGTTGTTTCCGTTCCTGTGCATAGTAGGCTGCCTGCTGGTAATAGAAACCTGGATTTTGAGTTTGAATTGCTGTCAATCCCAGCTTAATCGCTTCATCAAACAAGTCACCAAAAGCCTGAAACCTATTAAAAAAAAAAATTCATAACCAAGGTTATGTTCAGAACAGTAATTTGAACTCAAAGATACATTTCAATTAAAAGTTCTGGTTAGTCTTAAGACAGATGATACTTCTCTGAATTTTTGCATTTAAGTTCTATGGTTGCATTTGTGTCATATCCTGTTCATTCCCAGAGAAAAGTGGTCAATAATCAATGCAAAACAGAATGACAGCATACAGTTTTTATGATCTAGTGTATCTCTTTCTTAGATGAAGAGCTCAGAATTTGTATCTTGCCTAGACAAGTAAAACAGTGATCTTCATAAGGTTATATAGGAACTGAAACAGAAACATTACTAAGCAAAAACATACTGTTTAGACATCCAGGCAGCATGCTCAAAAGCCAGTTCTGCACTTCCTATTTTTTTCTTGCACAAATCAATATGTTTCCTGAACTGAGCTATGGCATCAAGTGGAGTATTATGCTGAAAACAGAGGCGACAGATCTAGAAGAAATCAAAATAAGAGGAAAAAAAACTGTGTTAGGCTGCGTTAAGGATTAGCGTTAAAAAAACCCCAAGAACGCCACCCACAAAAAACCCAAACAAATTAATTTTACATATTTCTGAACAGCTCGAATAGCATAGAAAACAGAGGGAGAAAAATAGATGTAAACCATGATGTATGATGCCTAAAACCACGTGGTCCTCTATTTCACCTAATGTTATTTTTCTTCCCCTTCTCCTTCAAATCACCAATGGAAGAGTGCATAACTCACAACCAAATTCAAGATGGAACTGCAGAGCCACTAGGAAGATCATCATCTTTGAAGCCTGCAGTCTGCAAATGGAATTTGATGGAGTCCAACTCCAGGATTGTTGTAAATGGTGGAATAGGGTTTTTTACCTAAAAGCCCCCAAAATACCAAAAGTATGGTCTGATGCTTAAAGAGTTGCTTTCCTCCTCCTAACCAGCAGTAACTAAACTACACTCCCTTAAGCTTTGCAAGAAGACAAAAATATTCAAGGAACAAGCAACCCTTGTTTTCACTCCCCCTGCACGGAGTGAGAGTTAAAGAGAATCTAGTCTTTCAGATGACTGCATCTCGAATGAATGCCAATCCTTCAAGATACACCCAAACTTCAGCTAAGGATCTTTCTTTTGTGGGGAGTTCAGAAGTCTTTGCAAGGCTGAGTGTAATTGGTATTCCACTGATAGCTGTTTCTAATCTATCTCCTTAAAAGCAATACAAAATGGAACTTTTAAACCTTTACGCATTAAAGATGCACCAACTTTTACTAAAAAAAAAAAGTTGTCAAAGATTAGAAGTACACTTGTTACCTTGTAGTTTATAAATCCTGCCATGGTCTTGATTTCCAGCATGTTTGTTTCATGAGCCCTCAATTCATGCACAAGATTGTAGGCAGTTCTGTAATTTCTAAGCAGGAATACTTATAGTATTTAATTAGAGTTACATCATACAAGATAATAAAATTTAAGAACAGGATTGCTGACAGCAGAAAACAGTTTTCCAATCAGAGTGTTCTTCCCAGTGAAGAACTCACCCCTTACATACATGTTTAAATAATTTTGCATTTGGGAAAATGTTTACCATAGTCTATGGCTTAGCAGTAACTTGGGGTAGAGAGGGTGGGGGAAGATTACATGAGTCTTACTTGAGAGCATTCTGCGTATCCTGTTTCAGCTCACTGAAGAATGCTATTTTGAACTGGTGTCTAACAAATAAAAGCTGCAAAACACAACCAGTGTACATCATTCACAAACATCTGAACATACCTGTTACCTATAAAAAGCAGACACAGGTGATAATTTCAGAGGTTTACATAATACAGCAGTTAACTTGAAAAACTGACTATGTAACTGTTTCCTACAAGTTCTCTCTGCCACCATGACGCAACAGTGATCTTTCACCAGATTTAATGTATTCCAAGCCTTTCACCCTGGAACAGGGGAGAGGCTTTGTAACACCCCAAAATCTCTACACTAACAGTGTTGATTGTTCATTCAGAGCTCACCACTTGGAACCCAGCTTCCAAGAGAGGGAAGCTGGCAATCGCAACCGAACATTGTGTGTCTGAGCAGATATTTAACAATCTGAAAAGCAAAAGCTAAAAGCCAAATCAAGGGCAAGTTTAAGTTCTGAGCCTCTAAGGGAAGCACTTCCCACAACTTGTTAAGATACTACATTCAAATAGGTTAACCCACATAGAAAATTTAAATTTTTTTTTTTTTTTTTTAATCAGAGAACTTCATTTTTGGGCTGTGGCTCTTCCTCTAAGGAAAATGTGAGGAAGACAAATAAACGTAAGAACAAAACCAATCAAAATCAAAGTTTAAGTTACAGAAAATAAAACCAGATTTAATTTCTATACCGAGAGAAGGCATCTCAAGTTGGAAGAGGGGGAATAAAAACATTTAAGCAACAAACAACCCTTATTTTCATGTTTTAACATGCACTATAACTTGCACAGTATTTCAAAAATAGGGTAACATTACCTGATGAGTGGTTTTGTTCAAGAACTCCTTATGAGATTTAACTCTTCGTATTTCTGTATAATAGTAAGTTTGTGCATGCTCATAGAAAGCATTTTCCAACCTGCAACAAAGTTGCTCATAAGTTTCACTAAGTTTTTCCCATATACAAAGAATCTGAAGAACTTCAGAATAAGTTACATTTAACCATGCCTATTTTAAGGTTGGTAAAAGAAGCTTGAGGTATTACTAAACTCTTCTTTAAGTTACCACACAGGGTAAGAGTTTGCAGACAAAACCTCTTCACACAAAGCTTTACACAGGGGTAGTACAGTGTAGAACAAGTAAGTTCAAGAGCCTTATGGCTTGATTTCTTATACAACGATCTCCAGTACTTAACATGAGAAAGCCTGAGGATAAGCTGTTAGGATTTTGCAAGGCAACAGAAAGTAGAGAGACACATCAGTCAAAACAAGCAAATTTTGCAGAGGCTCCTGGGATAAGATCTTGACCTGTTCAGACTTATTTGCTGGACTGTGGGGGGAGGAGTGGGGAAGAAAAAATAGCAATAAATAAAATTATGAGGGCACAGACTAGGTTTCATCATTCTGTCCAAACATCAACAGCTACCTGAGTTACAGAGGTAACAGTCGAACTTGTGTTTGGAAGATAAATAGCCCGATGGCAAGTCACAGGCGGAGAAGAGAAAGACAAAGAGGCCCAGAACACTGAATACAGTATGAGGCTGAGGAGGATCTAGGAAGCATATGCTGTATGATCAAATTGTAAGGAGTAAAATCAACTATAACAAGGCCACAGTCCAGGAGAGGAATACATTCAAGAGCACTGATGCACACAGGAAATAAAGGATGAAGTACCAGTTCTGTGATTTGGCCAAAGGATCACTGCAGACTTTAATCAAGGCAGATCACAACTTGGTGTTCTGCTCACCACACAACAGAGAGGATGGAGATGAAAACAATGGGACAGACCAATGGACAGCAACTGTTAACTATGAGTTCAGTCACAAAAGGAAGACAAGATAAATTAAGTCTAGCTATTATACTTATTTTAGCAGTATACTGCAGCTGTATAAGAAAAGACAAGCCAGTCTGAGAGGTAAAAAAATTTATTCTCTTTTACTACTACGAAATCTCAATTAAAAAATGTCAAAACAAAAAGATTACTACCAGGAATTCTGACATGATTATATGCTCAAACATATTTTTCTTAAATGTGCATGAAGAGCTATTAATCCGTGATGATATAGCCTTATCTTCACAAACTTGGAGACAGTTGCAAATCACATTTCAAAACGCAACTATATGCAGTCTGCAAAGGCTTACACTAGTTAACATGCAGTAAACATTCCCTCTTTAGCACTGAGCAAAATTTGAAAAACTAGATGTAATGGTTACTTTATTTTGATCAATTCTAGTAGCTGTTTATGAGCAGCATGGATACAACAGCACTGATTTATGTTGAAAACCTTGCTGTTTATATATAAATCCGAGGATGAGAGAAGGAAGAATTAGTCTCTCAGACCATGACTCTTTCTCTCCCTAAGCATATCCAGAAAAATTAGAACTAATTTTAATAAACCATGATTTGCCTTGGTTTAAGCCCTTCTTTTTAGGTCTACACTAGACTGTCTTCCTTTCCCTGTTCTGTTTTTGAAAGGCCTTCTTAATTTATTTGAAGCTGTATTCCCTGTAAATATTAAAAGAGAAAGCACAAGAAATGTAAAAAATGGCAAGGACATAATATTTGCAACCAGATAAACGCCACTTAGCATAAATAGAAAGAAAGATACCTATACAGCCAGGAAGCGGGGGGGAAGTAAAGACCTGCTAATACAGAGTTACACCTAACAAAACATTTGTCGGGAAAGCTATTTAGAACCAGCAGGGCCAAAACCACTGTATAGAAGCCCACTTCGACTCTACCTGACTTGAGGAAGGGAACGTCTTGGGATATCTAATAATGTTTCTTCAAAAGCAACATCTCTGACAGTCATTTCTCAACCTCACAGAGAAAGGGGAGCTGTGTGCTATTCATCAGGTTGCAGAATAACCTAAAGAATTCCAGTGAACTGGAATAATAAAATAAAATATTCACTGCTGATCTACAGTCACCATGCCACATCATAGTCATCCCAACCTATCAACTCTCTCAACACCTGTCAGTAAACAGAGCAAAACAGTGTTTTACAGTCACTTACCTTATAATATAACCAACGAGATGATCAGTGTGTGGAAGCACAAAGAGGGATTTTCCAGAAAGGTCACAAGCATTGCATAAAGCCGCTGCCCTCTCTGATGCAATAACATCTTCCCCTAGTGAAGTCAAGGAAAGCACAAGTAAGCAGTATGCAGTGCTGCAATGTCAAACTAGCTCTAAAAGCTTGACCAGTACAAGTATTGGAAAAGTCTAATACACATAAAACTGAGACCACATTCTTTCTTATTTCTTTCAGAGTACTACGTGCTTCATCATCCAGCAGAACACATTGCAGAAACTTTCTAGGAGTGGCTTAGCTAGCAACAAGGTAGAAGTATAACAAATTTTTCATCTCTCTCACAGAATTAAATATCCCATGTCTTGAAAACTACAACAGCATCCAGAAAAGACAAGCATATATAGCAGGTAGAGGGGGAAAAAAAAAAACCCAACAAAAAATAAGAAATTGTTTGCCAGACACTAGAAAGTATGCAGCTACAGCTGTAGCAGCAGTTCTACAGAAACACAAGGTTAAAACATACCACATGTTTTAATACTCTTCCTCTAAGTTCTCATTGCTTTTACAGCTTTTCTTGATCTCAAGCAAGGTTTAAAATACAACTTACGTACAAGAAGGCATGTTGTGTATACTAACATACCATTTTTTGATACTGTGTATCAAAAGATGGACTTGGACTTAAGGGGAAGAAGTTAAGGATAAAAGTATCAAATGTTTAGGGTCACCTGCCCTGAGAACTCTTTCTACGTGTATACCTTCCTGCACCCACAATGCATGTCATGTATGCAGATGATGTTATATTAAGAACTGAAGATAATGTCACAAATGATAGTCAGCTCAGTCTGTCAAGCCTTCTGAAAAATGAGATCATCACAACCGTGTACAGAGTTTTCTAGTACCTGGAGGTAACGGTGTTTTTTTCTGAATCAAAACCACAGCAACTTTTGTATTTCTTCCCTGCAAACTTTGCCTAAAATAAAAACAACAGGGCACAATGTCAAGGTTTCACTTCTTATTTGTGAATAATCAGAACAAAGTGATATTTCAGTCTAGATAGAAGCATTGAAAGAATGCTATGTGAGAAATAAAACCAAACACAACAACGTGCTGCATCATCCACAGAACGCTGTGTTCTCTTCTTTGTTCACAGGGGACAGAATGATTGTGCTGAGTTTAGCAAGCAAAATTTCAGAGGCTGTTTTTACTTAAGCGACTTTTTAAAATAAACCATTTAAAAAAAAATTACTGTCAGTTGTACTCCAAAAAGCAAAGTTCAAGTTCATCTTAATTTGTTTCTAAGAAGAAAATAATATATTTATTTGTCTTAGAATGCAAAAAGGACTCTGCAATTCACATTTACCATTAGCTTGCAGTACATTACAAACTAAGCGAAAAAACTCTACCTGACAATTTCAACTCGAGTAGCACATTCCGACTGTTTTTCTTTCCATTGCGGCTCATCCCAGTCTAGTTCATAGAACACCACAACAAGTGCGGGAACCAAATTCAGATGTTTGTTCATCCAACCAGTCTTCAGGATTCCTTTTGGAATATACCACTCATAGGATGTCCTCTGAAAATATTGAGGTTATTAAAGCAAGCTACCAAATCCATTTACTGGCTTCTTAGTGTAGCAGGAAAAGGGGAAATGCCTCTAGATTCTTGTTACTTGTGGATATGTTTGTCATCTTTCCTTTAACATTCTTCCCCTCAAGCTTTTGCTTCCTATCGAGCAAGACATACATCTTGTTCCCTGGCATCAGGGCCTATGCCGGAAATATCAGCAACATAGGTATCAGCAGATTCCAGGTAGACTGGATAAAAAAGTCACGTTCAGAAGCATGTTTCACACACCTTCATGAAAAGTTAGGTTTATTTTAAAAGGGGGCTCTTGAGATGCTCTCAAACAGAGCCAGGAGAAACCAGTTAGGATTCTTGTTCCTTGCCAGCATCACAGAATTATGTAGTTTTCCAAGGGTTAAACCCATTGACATTGCTTCCTAATTGCCACTGCAAAGCAGAAAGTAGAGCAGAGATATTCTTTCTGCTGCATTGCACTTAGTTAAAGGCTTCACATTTTTTTCAGAATACAGCAATGTCAAATATCTAGTTTCTCCAGAGTTAAACTTTGGGTTTCATTAAAGCTCAAATTTTACAAGCACACCTTAATGCTGAGTAAATGAACAGCAAGGATTTAAAAAGCAAGTCATATTGGCTTTCTCTGCTTCTCGCTACTGAGCTAAGGCACCCTGGATTCCTATGCATCCACAGCACTCTGCCACAACGCCCTGGGCTTCCTCTTAGCCCTGACAATTTTTCTCAGGCTTCAAGCTCCCACGCTTCCCCTCCAACAGCGCGGGGAAAGACAGCAGAAGTCCGGCTGAGCGGCACGCGCTGCGAGTGCTGCTCAGCTGCCTGCAAGCCAGGCAGATCACAACAGCCCCTTGCTATGGCCCTTGCCCTCAGGGGCCCTGAGGGACCCACCCTCTCCCTGACCCCCCCGCAGCCAGCCGCTGGCTTTTGCTTCGAGGGCAGAGGCTTGAACCCCCTGAGGGGCCGGGCCCGCCTGGACGGGGAGCAGCCGGGGCACACGCCGCTCGCTACCTTCGTCCTGCACTTGGGGTACTCGTGGTCGCCGGGGAGCACTTTGAAGGAGATGGGGACGCGGTCGGCTCTCCGGTTGGCGCAGAAGGCGTCCCACACGGCCCGGTGCACGGCGTTGTACACCACGTC
>NW_009191355.1:2729-3320 GCF_000690835.1 Fulmarus glacialis | reverse complement strand
CCCCCATCCTGCGCCTTACATCCCCCCAGGGTGCTGGGTGCTGCTTCCCCAGGGCTTCGGGTCCCCTTTCTGCTCTGGTTCAGCCAAGGAAGGCTCCTCCTCCCCCACCAGCCTGTCGAACACCAAATAATCCTGAAACACTCCTTGCCGGTCAGGAGCCTGTCGAACACCAAATAATCCCGAAACACTCCTTGCCGGTCAGGACACCCCTCCGCTACCTCGCGTCCTGGGTGACCGGCTTTGCACGGCTCCCACCCAAATCCCCGGCGTCCCCCGGGCAGGCAGGCAGCCCCCCCCGGGCCATCGCATCCCCGCATCCCGCCAGCGGTGCTGCGAGGCAGATCCGACCCACGCCGGGCTTTCCCACGGTGACATTCGCCTCCATCCACGTGAGACGGCGACGGTGCGAAGGCAGCCTCCGAAGCAATAGGGAGCTGGAGTTGCATTTCCAGTTGCATTCTTTTTTTTTTTTTTTTTTTCTTAATTCTGGGCATATCCCTAATAGGAAAGTGAGCCCCCCATTTAATTTTTTCTTCTTTTTTTGGTCTTTTGGCTTGTTTTTACACCAGAATTGCAGCTCACCTGTGTCTC
>NW_009191355.1:2162-2614 GCF_000690835.1 Fulmarus glacialis | reverse complement strand
CGAGCAAAAGGCTGAGCGGATCTTGGTTCCTCCTTCTTGGCTGCTCCCTGTGAGACACGGGGAAGTGCCCCGAGGCAGGAGCCGAGGCTGGACCATCCTCCGGCAAAACCATCTCAGTGATTTCTGGTGAGACGAGGGGCTGCAGGTATTCAGCGCCATTCTGGGCGGTAAAGCGAAAAGGACACCAGCCCCATCTCTTCCCCCACGGTTTCCATCCGACAGCGGCACCGCTGTGCTCTCGGTAACACTTGCTATTAAGTCGGTCCAGCTGAGCTCCGGGCACGGCACGTTTCACCGCCCCGGCCCCGGGGCCACGCGCTGCCCTGCAGCCCCAATTCTGCAGGCCTGGGGGTCACCCCGCTCCTCCCTTCCCACCCCCAGCAGCTGCTTCGGGAACAAAACCCATTCCTCTTACTCCAAAAAAAAAAAAAAAAAAAGAAGGAAAAAAACAC
>NW_009191355.1:1781-2105 GCF_000690835.1 Fulmarus glacialis | reverse complement strand
GGCGGTGACAGCCCCGGCCGGGGAAGGGCAGCGGTGCTCATCTCCATCCCTCGCCTTCATGGCAAACCTACCGGGCTTCACCACCGGCCCCCCGACCTCATCTCGTCAGGATTTATTAACACCTGTAAGTCCACGTTCTCGGTCGCTGGCTAGCTTTATCCCTCCAAACTGTTTGAGAAGGAAACTCCTTGGTAAATGCTAATAATAAAGCATTTATAAAGTGCTCCGACGTACACATATCAACGACTAAGCCAATACATTGTTTGTTACAACCCTGTAGCCTGCAGTTTATAGCACAATTAGTTACAGGTTTTTATAGCATCT
>NW_009191355.1:1302-1520 GCF_000690835.1 Fulmarus glacialis | reverse complement strand
GAGCAGCCAGGAGCACAGCAGCAGCTACATCCCACCCGCGCCTTGCCCCTCCTCACCCCCCTAGCCCAAAGTGTTACCGCTCGCCCAACGCCACCCTGGTCCTGCTAAAAAATAACCTGCTCCTGAGCCTGGGAGAGGCTGAGGATGTCCCCACCGCTGTCCCCAGGGCAGTGCCGGGTTTCTGCCCCCGCTGCGTGTGGGGCCGCCGGGGGGGGCGG
>NW_009191355.1:1005-1224 GCF_000690835.1 Fulmarus glacialis | reverse complement strand
CGGTGAGCATCCCGGTTGCCTGGACTTGGCTTTACTTTCCCCCCTGGACTTCTTGTTGGAGATTCCCGAGGTGTCTACACCGCCTGTAACGCCCTGCACCCCCTTCTTTGAAATCGAATTAAAAATCAGGTCTGTCCCCCCTTGTTCTGTACCCGCCTCGCTGCTCTTTGCCCGTGGTGCCGGATTGCTCGCCGCCCCACCGCCGCTCTCGCAGCCCTT
>NW_009191355.1:490-798 GCF_000690835.1 Fulmarus glacialis | reverse complement strand
CAGGTTTTGCATCCACAGGGCCCCGGCGCTCGCCCTTGCTGCTCCTCTGCAGGGGTGTGGGTCTGGCTTCATCCTCTCTTGGAAGATGGGGCTCTTCTGGCCCCCGGGGAGCTCTCGGAGGGACGTTTGCTGTGCAGACAGCAGCGTGAATTCCCTTCACCAGCCGTCACCCCCCATCAGGATTATCCTCTCTCCCTCCCCACCCGCACAGAAAAGATGCTGAAACAGAAGAGCTTCGGTATATCTCTATTGCACAAACAACACTGCCGGGTCCATGGCTGCAGGCTCCCCGCGGGACGCCCGCCCGC
>NW_009191355.1:0-454 GCF_000690835.1 Fulmarus glacialis | reverse complement strand
AGCCGTGCCTGCAATGAGCCTTGGTGACAGCCATCACCCCGACCATCACCGCCCGGGTGACCACCGACCCCCCCAGGTCTCCCACCTTTGCCCATAAGGAAGCCCGCCGGGCTCGGCAAGGGTCACCTCCTGTGTCCCCACCCCGGCCTGAGCGACTCAAACACTCATTAAGGCTCTCAGTGCTGGAAGACATGAGGATCGTTAGTCCCATTTTACAGATGGGGAAGACTGAGGTACGAGGTGGTTTCCACGCTTGGATGCCAGGTGTGGGGTGTCCCCGCTTTAGGGGGACATTGTAGAGGCTGGCTACACCCCTCTTCCCTGCAGAAAGTGCCCCATTCTCTCAATTTGGGGCTGGATTTTTCCACCCAAACCAGTACAAGAGTGCCTGTTTAGGAGGAGAATACCAGTCCAAAAACCACTCCACGGGGAAGGAGGGGGTGCTGCTCCCAAG
>NW_009191354.1:0-224 GCF_000690835.1 Fulmarus glacialis | reverse complement strand
CAGTGCCGCAGCTCTGCCATCCATCCGTGCCGTCCCGGCCTCGGGCTCTGCTTCCTTTGCTGTCCCTGTTACCTGGCACCGAAACCTGCCCGCATTCTCAGCAGGGTGCTTCCAAGCCTATCGCCTCCAAGGCAGATAATTGATTTAAACCAGGATTTTTCTCTTGTCTTTTCAAAAGCCATTTTCTCCGCATCACCTTGCTTTTCCCTGACAGCCCAGCCAGC
>NW_009191353.1:11157-11519 GCF_000690835.1 Fulmarus glacialis | reverse complement strand
CCGCACCTCGCGGTGTTCCTGCACGAGTTATACTCGCTTGATATGCGATATCTTCATTTAATACATTTATTCGCATACATATAATGGTGCTCATTTTCGGTCAGGTGGAAGCAGGCTTTGTGCTAATGGGCTATGACAGCTCTCTCCTGCAATGGAAGGGCTCCAAAATGCTGCTAAAGTCTGAAGTGTTAATTAAACCACAAACGTAGGTTCTAATGCCATTAAATAGTGTGAGGTTTTGATTCAGTTGTGCAACTGCTAGCATCATGGGTTGGCGGCTTTTTCGGACTTAGCGTAAGTTAATTTTGGCCGTTGCACTTCCTCTTGTACTATCTGGGACTCCATCGTGGTGGTTTTGAATG
>NW_009191353.1:0-11134 GCF_000690835.1 Fulmarus glacialis | reverse complement strand
TCCGAGTGTATCGTATGGAATACAGAATAACACTAACTCATGGTTTTTATACATGCGTACTTCTTACCTTAATCTGATTGTTTAAACAATTTGAATATGTTTTACTATATTACCCAATGTGCAGCAAAAACCTAGAATAAGGTAGTCTGACTGTCCATAATATCATCCTATAATTCTTAATACCTGTTCACTTTGATGTAGAAAGTAACTAATCTCAGTAGTCTATCTGCAGTGTAGAATAATGGGCAGAGATTAATTTTCAGAAATCTAGCAATTACAAGTTGTAGGAGAACACAAAAATATCCCAAACCTTTTCCTCGTATCCCAAACGTTTTTCCTCATTTCCATTTTGTAAATATCAAAAGTACTTCCAAACGCTTGCTTCAAGTCAGTAGTGAACTTTTGTGTGACTTGCTTCCTACTGGAGCTAGTTCTTATGGTTAAGTTACGGTCTGCTGAAATGACGAAATGCTTCAAATGCTGGCGCCGTTCAGAGACTGACTGGGAGGGGCAGACACGGTATTTTCCCAAGAGCTGTCTGCTCAAGATGCCCTCCCCGCTGAGTGCACAAGGCTTCCAAAGTGACTGTCCATCATCTTTGCATGATTTTATCAACTACGATACAGTAGAAAGACTGTTCGGACGGTATTTTCCCAAGAGCTGTCTGCTCAAAATGCCCTCCCCGCTGAGTGCACAAGGTTTCCAAAGTGACTGTCCATCATCGTTGCATGATTTTATCAACTACGATATAGTAGAAAGACTGTTCGATCAGAACTGGTTTAGGAAATTTCAGGTAGATATCTGTGCATCCACTGACACTCGGTTTGTTTAAAAGATCGTCTCTGCAGTCATAAAGACTTTTTTAAAAATACATGATGCATTTTCTACAGCAGAAGGCAGCATTTAAAACATGCTTCCTGATCACCCTGCCACAGCACCAGATCCCAGTAGACTTCACATGTCAATGCAGATACTCTTGGTGCTCTTTTCAGCAGATCCTAAAACATTTTTTCTTTAGGAAATGGTGGATCAACACTTCATGTTCTTCGATGCTTGGAAGATTTGTATGGTGATAAATGGACTTCTTTTATTGTGCTGCTAATTCATTCTGGTAAATTCTATTTTACATTTCACACTCTAAAGCTGTACCCCTTTTTTTCCCTAAAAATGATATGATGGCAGAGTCAGAGTTCTGAAATACAGTTCCCTCAGAAAAGTAATTCCAAATGTATCTGATCTGATCATTTGAATTTAGATTGATATTTAGGAGATACTACTGTCACTTAAACATTTCTCTCAGCACTTAAGTTGTTCGATCAAACAGTGGAGAAAGAAGTGTAATTCAGAGTGTCTGAATTAGGCTCTTGCCTTGAAATACCCATTTAAGGAGCATGGCCCTCTCTGTAGGGGACCTGCGGGTCCTCACTACTACAGGCAGGCTGAATACTTGCCTTCTTATCCATTAGTCAGAACACTGCCAAAAGGTGCCTCAGTTTTGCAGAGGAGAAAGAAACGAGGAATAACAAGTCACCTGACCAAACCACTGCTTATTTGACTTATGTCTGACTTAAAATTCCCAGCGGGGGTGCAGGGGTTCTCCTTTTTTTCAAGGGAAAAACAGGTGTCATTTGCTTTCTCCACTTCAGTTATAGACAAGTCCATATTCCAGCTGTGAAGCAAACTAAAGGTAATGAAATCAAACACAATTTTAATATAAGCTATTTAAGGCATGCTGTATTTTGGACATAAGGTCAGATCTGCTTTGAGAAATGTTTGAGGAAGAATGTTTTTTGATTTTTTTTACATCCATCATTTTTTGAGGAATACTTGGTGTATGACCAAGCCAGGGGAGGGGTTTATACCTTTGTGTATATGTAAAATAGCTGTATAGGTTTAGTTTTTGCTTACTTATATACAGTGTCTCCGTATAATTAAAGATGTCTTTTTATTCAAGGTGGTTACAGTCAACGTTTACCAAATGCAAGTGCGCTGGGAAAGATTTTCACAGCTTTGCCTTTTGGCGATCCCATTTACCAGATGTTGGAACTGAAGCTCGCCATGTACATTGATTTCCCCAGTCACATGAAACCAGGAATCCTCATTACGTGTTCGGATGACATAGAGCTTTACAGCACTGGAGTTACAGAAACCGTCACATTTGATAAACCTGGATTTACCGCATTAGCTCACCCTTCAGATTTGACAGTTGGGACCACTCACGGAGTGTTTGTTTTAGATCCATCCAGTTTTTCAGGAACAGGAGGACTTGAATACACGTCTTGCCATCATTTCCTGCACAAGCCTGATATTGAGACGATGCGCCGGTGTGGTGCAGTATGCGTAAGAGGGAATTGTTCTCAGCTAAGTTCCTCTGGAGACCACGGTGACTCAGAAATGGACTCGGAGTGTGTCTATACAGACAGTATATTTTACATGGATCATAGCACTGCGAAACAGTTACTGACGTTTTATAAGCAGATGGGCACTCTTTGCTGTGAAATAGATGCATATGGTGACTTCCTCCAGGCCCTGGGACCTGGAGCCACTCAAGATTACACAAAAAATACCAGTAATGTCACAAAAGAGGAGTCACGGTTAGTAGAAGTACGACAGAAGCTACGCTCTCTTCTGAAAGGAACTACGCTTAATGTTATAGTCTTAAACAACTCTAAGTTCTATCACATTGGAACTACTCAAGAGTATTTGTTTCATTTTACATCTGATAGCAAACTGAAATTTGAGCTCAACTTGCTGTCTGTGGCTTTTAGCGTCTTTTCTGACAAAGCTGAGACCTTGGATCAATCAGGAAGTATCATTCAAAGCATACTTGAGCCTGGATGTTCTATAGGACCTGCATCCGTTGTTGAATACTCTAGAATTGGACCTGAAGTCTCCATAGGGAAGAACAGCATTATTAGCGGATCACACATAAATTTGAAAGTAGACATACCTTCAAACTGTTTTCTGAGTTCATTAAGTATAAAAATTAACGATCAAGTAAAGTATGTAAGTATGGTGTTCAGCGTAGAAGACGACTTCAAAAAGAGTGTGAAATTGTTGTCAGATATACATTCACTCAAGTTTTTTGGAGTCGGCTTACTAGAATGCTTGGACCTCTGGGGTGTAAAGGTTTCAGACCAGCTCTTCTCCAGTGAGAACACACGTTTGGGGTTGTGGACTGCTAGGATTTTTCCTGTTTGTTCTACTTTAAGTGAATCAGCTAGAATGTCGTTAAAAATGTTAAATTCTGTGCAGCACATGTCAGCTTTTAAACTGAATGGGTTTAAGCTCTTGTCTGTTGAAGAAATGCTCACCTACAAAGATGTAGAAGATATGTTGAAGTTTAGGAAGCAAATTTATGACAAAATCCATCTACAAAGACGAAAAGAGAAGTCTGATTTGTAGAAGGAACGGTACTTGAACAGATCTCCTGTTTTCATTTGTGGATGATTGACAGCTTCTCAGCTTGTAAAAATCATGAGAAAAAAGTACACAGATCTTTTCTCTGATTTCATTGAAGTAGAAATAATGAAATTGCTTTAACAATGTTGTAGCATAACATTAATAATGCAGCAAATGCAGATAAACTACTCTTTTGATGAAAGAAGTAATGAGATATTTCAGATCTCTGAAAACACTAATTGGTGATTTTTCTTGGGGTGCATATTATTATGTTTTGTAGTCTTTGTCAGTGAGAATACGATACAGAACAAATTAATTAGAAATTTGACTGAAAACTGCTTTAAAAGTTTTTCAAAGTAAACATTAGCTCCAACATCATGGAATGATACAGCAATAACTTACGTTTCTCTCTTTTCATGCTGCCTTTTTACGGTAGTGTTTCAAACAGGTAGAGATAAATTTATTAAAAGCACTTCTTAAATCAAGACATCTTGCCTTAAGCATTAATAATTTTCTTTCTCTTTTTTTTTCGTTTTGTAATTTTTTTATACTTCCTTGTTTTTCATCAGAGGAAAAAGTTTTGTATAAAAGATCATTCTTTCCCTCGTAACTAATAATATTGGGGTCAAAACCTGGCATCAAGACATACTGATTATTTTTTTATTTTACTGTTAGTTGTTTGGAAGCCGATAGTTTGATTAGGCAGCTACCAAATTTTTGTTATCCACAGATTTACTGATACGCGCCACATGAAAACCTACATTTCATATTTCTCTAAACTGAACTGTCAGAGTCCTTGGAGTGATGCTTAATCCTCATGCAGACCCGTGGAGTAAACAACAACAGAGAGGTTAACCATTGTGAGCGGTACCACGATGCCCATCTTCAGAGAAACAAGCGTATCTAGTCTCTCTTCCCCTTCTCCATCCTTTACGAACAAAGATGTCCTTTTGTTTCTAGTTTAGGTGCCAAAGATCCAGCTCCAAATAGATAAGTTGCTTCTTATACTTTCTGTTCTGGCTTGATCAAAAAGAAAAGTGCCTTTTTTTTGTGTACAACTCTAAATGTACTTTTCTCTGTTCCCTCTTCCCCGCCCCCCTTTTTTAAAAATATAGGAAGTGTCACGCTAGGTCATGCCAGTGCTCCGCCTAGCCCCGTATTATGGCTTAGGCTGTGGCACCCCAAAGATGCTGTGCAGGGAGGGCGTGCAAGCCTAGCCAGTTCTGTGATCCTCTTTGTTTTCAACAGCTCATTGCATAAACAGTCAATGCATACTTTAGTACTACAAGGTGGAAAAAAGCTTGTTCACACTAAATTTATATTCAGATACCTTAAATCATTTATTTTTAATTTTGCTTCTATAATGACTGCATTTTTAATTTTTCCATTTCATGCTATGTGCTGTGTATTTATCAATGTAGTTAACTGCAAACACAATGCATCTTTTTCTCTGGCATTTACCTATGGGTTTTCATGTTTTATTTAATGTTTCATTATAAGCAGTGTTTATCTCCCTACTGACTGAATTCCCTAATGGCATCTTTCTTACGCCACCTACAAGGTAGTAGTGTAATATCTCATGAATATTACCCAAGTTGGTTTAACCTTCACCAAGTTTCTTCCTCATTGAAAAAGAAACCTTTCAAGAGACATAGTATTTTTCCTGAGGATCTCTTCTGAGCAAGAAGAGATAGGACAAGAGGAAATGGCCTCAAGTTGCGCCAGGGGAGGTTTAGATTGGATATTAGGAGACATTTCTTCACTGAAAGAGCGGTCAGGCCTTGGAACAGGCTGCCCAGGGAAGTGGTGGAGTCACCATCCCTGGGGGTATTTTAAAAGACGTGTAGATGTGGCGCTTGGGGACATGGTTTAGCGGGCATGGGGGGGTTGGGTTGACGGCTGGACTTGATGATCTTAGAGGTCTTTTCCAACCTTAATGATTCTATGATTCTAAGAAGAAATACAAAGGAGCTAGACATGGAGGTTGGGAATTGCTGAGGTTGACTTCAAAGGAATAAGGAGAATTTCTGAGCAAATAGAGGTTTTAAAAGTCATTATAAAATGCTAGTTTAACAATGGAAACAGCAGTAGATTTCAGAACATTAAGGTACAAATGCATAAAGTCACAAAGTAAAACTAGTCATAGAACATGGAGCATGAAATTGTGGTTTGTATATCATCCTATTTGCGTAATCTATTCATCTATTGTTAGAGTATACAGAATGTTTTGGGAAAAACAAATGTTTGACGTAGACTTTGCATCTTCAATTGGAGATCAAACTTTGTTCTGAAAAGACTTCCCTGATGATTGCTTTACTACTAGTTAAGCTTTGTGGATGTTAAGTAACAATAAAATGAAGTTGCATTATTTTAACATGGTTATTCACTTTAACTGTTACAATTGCATTTATTCTAAATTCCCTAAGTACCGTGTGTTGATTTCATTACTGAAAGCGACCTGGATATAAATAGAAAATGGATTTGCTGACACGTAAGTAATGGGAGAAAAGAATGAGGAAAAACATGCTGACTAAACAGCTTTTGGAAAGTGTTGGGGTAGACTTGATCAAATAGCAGCTGCTATGGTCTTGGAAGCAGTCTTCTTCCAAGGAAAGGAAAAAAGAACAGGAGTGGAATCGTGGCCGTAGTCTTAGACTACCATGCCTGGCACGCGGGTCAGCAGGCTGCCGCAGGCTCTGTCAGTCCACCGAGTGCAGCAGGAGGGGGAAGAGGCACTTCTCAGAATATTTCTCTCTCAGATTTTCTTTCCTGGCGCGCTGCTGTCCCGCCTGTCCTGCCCCGGGCTGCTCAGATGTGCTGGCCCAGCTGCCACCAGGATGGGTAAGAAGTGACTCCTCACACCCCTGCAGAAAGTATTATCCTCCGGGATGTGCTATCCATTGCTGTCATTCCTTAACCTAGCCTCTGCATCAGTTACTACGAAACGGTAAGTGTTGCACAAAAATGCTGTCGTTCTGACATACTGTGTTGGAGAGTGAGGTGTCGATCTGGCAGGGTGGTAATCCATCCCCACCGGTAGTCCCTTCACCTGGGCAGCCTGCAGGTCTGACCGGAGACCCAGGCTCGCGCTCTCGGGGTAGGTGGGGTGAGCCTGGTGGGTGCTCCTTAGGCTCGGCGGAGAAGCCTGGCACCTGCAAGCCGTGAACACTGATGACAGCCCCAGTGGCACAATTCCCAGGTAGCTGCTGGAAAGCTCAGCTGTGTCTTTCTCGCCGAGGGCAGTAACACTTCCACTGTGCCTCGTCCTGCGGTCAAGGGTCTAAATGGGGAAAACGTCTGTAAAGGGTTGCTGAGAGTATTCTTTGGCCACGGCCCCGGAGAGCGTGGCTGTTCTGTAGGCAGGGCCCAGAAGAGCTGGATGTCGGCGTACCTCAAAACGTGCGTTGGTCCTGTTCACGAGCTTCTCTGCCGCCGTGCCGTTCGCAGAGCGCAGCCCCGTGAAGCTATTGCTTAAACAAATGGTGTCTGTGTTTAAACACACCAAGTGTGTGATCAGACACTGCTTCATTTATAGCTCTTAAAAGATGTGGCTGAGTTGAATAGTTCGTGGCTAAGCACTTCAGCGAGGAGCTAGAAATATTTTCTTAACCTTTGAATAAAGGGCTAAGATACCTTTGGTTTTTTTGCAAGCCTGTGAGGCATGTAATGTCCAGTCTCATTTAACAGTTCTTAGCAGCAATGAACTGTCCTGTTAGGAAATAAAACGTTTAGATCTTGAGGCAAAGAACTTCATAAAAAAAAAATTGTTGTAATGGAATAAGCGTAATTTGACTTACTAGGTAAGAAACATTAGACAGCTTTAAGTCTTTATGCCACTCCATGCTTTCCTTTTACACTAAATATTTTTGTCTCAAATTTTAGAAAGCAGATTTTGGTCAATATTAGCCATAGGTAATGTCAGCAGGCTTAGTGAATTTATTCCACAGATACTGAAATATCTAGATTTGTAATATTTTTCATTTTTAAACTACAATCAAGTTTAATGTAATATTTTATTAAAAACATTTTTAAAGTATTTTATTTACTACAGACCTTTATTAATTATTTTCCCATATGCATGTTCACACACATGTGTGTAAATTCATTCTCGGACTCCACACTTAGGAATAAACACCTTTATTGAGCCACAGGAAGTACGTGTTTGCCCATTACATTTCTAACGCATCCATAATCCTTTGTGGTCTTTCTTACTATCAGTAAACTTACCATTGTGAAGTACGAGATTAGAAAGTTTATGGAAATATTCAGAGAAAATGGACCGTGCCGTAGAGAATGTTAGTGCATGAAGATTGATAATGGTGCTGGCAATCCAGGCATCCATCTGTCAAGGGCTGGTGGAATTTGAAAATTAAAATACACATCCATTGCACTTTGATGAATTTTGTTAAAAGGATTTGGTAGGCATGAGGCATGTTTTTCTGCAGGCTTTTTTTGTGAGTTTTAAATGCTGAAATGTGGCTTTACCCTGTCAAGCTACAGAAAGTAGCTAGTTTTGTTGATTTTTCCTTTGTCAGCTTCAGAACAGAATCTGAAAACCTGGAATGAATACCCTATTTGATTGAAGTCACTAGGAGTTTTGCTTTGGATTTAAGCAGGGGCCAGGATTTTGCCCCTGGCAAGCGTGTTGGTGGAGTAAAAGGTTTCTAGAGTCCACCAGGGATAAGAATCTCTGAAGTGAAGAAGAACACGAGCTGCGGAGCTCTCGTTGAGTATCCTGACGGCGAGTGCTATAACCCTGCGTGCGCTGCCAAACCTTGGCCATCTGCTGCACCTTGCTGGGCAGCGGGTTGAGTTCTGCTGGGCGTTGGGTGAGCAGGGGATCCCCAGGCAAAGCAAGCGCTGGGGCTGCGGGGCACGGAACGGCTGCAAGGAGAACAGTTGGTCTGTAGTGGATGTAATGTCATTTTTGAGTTAACGTGGTATTTCTGTCAAAAGAAGGAGAGAGAGAGAGGAGACGACAGAGAAGTGAGTATTTGTATGTGTCCTTGACGACACATTTGAAAAATAATGTTTCTATTTAGGCACGAGATAGCTGCAATACATACACCACAGAGTTATTTATGAAGTGTGCATTTTTTAGCTAAACAAATTCTAGTCCTTACAACAAGGGCTATCTTGTGGTGTGATCAGATCTTACTAAAACCAAAAGGACTTCAGACTGGACGCTTCCTGACTATAATAATCTAAGTTTGATGTACACGATATGTGTATGTATTTTATTTGTATTGCATTTTACAAACTTTAGCTAATCTTTCTTTTTCACATTCTGCTGTTAAGGTAGATGTAAACAATTTTCTTATGCAACCAGCTGGGATAAACTTGTCCCAAGGAAATTGAGAGACCTGTGCAAGGCCACACAGTGAAATTTAACAGCAAGATAATAGTAATTACAGGGTTGCTGGTTTCTGGTATCAGAAAACAAGACTGTCATGGCATCCTGGCCCATGATTTTCCTCCAGTCTGAGTAATAAAGGATGCAGCGCTGAAAATGCTGCAGAAAGGATGCAGCAGGTAGGACCTTCTAAGAACAGGAGGCACCTACTGAAATTTGGAGTTTGATTTTGATTAAGGCTTATTGAGTTTCCTAGGCGGATGCAGTTTTTGTACAGGCCTCTAGATCCCTGCCTGGCTCCGTCTATCCTGGAATGCAAGTCAGGCTGGTACAGTCTCAAATAAAACCAAGATGAGTGTTCAGTGATTTTATTCATGTCAGCTTGCTTTATTTAATTAGTTTTGCTGTGTGGTGCAATAATAGGGCTCATAATGAACATCATCGTAATGATTTCCCTGAATGGTTTGAAACCATGCTATAACGAACAGAGATTTAGCCATACTGTATGAAATTTGAGAGAGGAACATTATTTCAGTAACCTTTTAGGCAGGAAATTGAAATCTGAGAAACTGGACACTTAAAAAAGAACACAAGGGAAGGCAGCTGAAATAAAAATGAGCAGCTGAAAGATATCTGTGCCAGAAGGATTTGGGGACCTGACAAAAGAAAGTAAGCTCCAACAATCATTTGGATGTGTGTAGAAATGTTCTTTACTTGGAACGGGAGTTCGTACTGGAGCTCAGCAGTTCCAGCCTCTTCTCGTTCCTGAATCTCTGATGTAACAGCTTCGTTTTCTCCTCTCTGCACATGTTTGGATTAGGGAAGATTAATCCCTGTGCAAATGCCACTGTAGTATTGTGAGAACAAAAATAGCAGTACTATTCTTTTGTACACTTCTTTTAATCTGCTGCCACAGAGAAGCCACTGTACAGAGTTCCTTGTACTTTATTTTCATAAAAATGCATTTTCTTTTGATGTCCTTTTCATTTTCTGTGACATATCTGAATGTCACCAGAATGACATTGAAGTGTGTAGGAGCAAATTACAGCCTCTCGAAGTAAATGATAGATATGTATATGTTCTAACTAATTTGAAATAAAGATTATTTCAAAAGACTTAATCCTGTAAAAGCTCCTGGTGAGGGACATTTAAAACCAGAAACGGGAAAAGAATTTTTCACGTTTCTCTTGTAAGATTGGACACGACAGCTGCATGTTCCAAACACAAAACTGCAATAAAACTTCTAAAAAATTAATCAAAGAAATTTGTACAGTTGTGTGTTCTGTAAACATTACATCTGAAGACGTTACTCACTGAAAAATGTTGCTCTTGACATCGTAGTGCTACTTGTATAGATGTTAATTAGAACTGGCCTAACATAGTCAGTGCAGTTATCCCTTTGTTCGCTCTTTGCAAACGGTCTGCAAACGGGCTCTGCAATTATTATGAATATTTTTTCCCCCCTAATTTCAATTATTGTGTGACTGCTTCACGCAGCCGATGATGTGAATGCTTTAAGAATTCACCTGAAAGTTGCTGTCATGGACTGAAACAAAGCTGTTGCATTGACTTCGCTGACTGACCGGGTTCTCCTCCTGTGCTCTAGTTTCCAGTGGTCTTCCCTGACGGTCCTCGTGAATGAATCGTCACCCACACAAATGTTTGTGTCGTGGTTTAACCCGGCAGGCAGCCAGCAAAGAGTGAATAAAAATATAGTATAGAAACTGATGACTTATTTTTGATGTATTTTCGTAAAGTAGGTGGTACTAGAATATAAATAATATGCAAGGCATTTACTTCTTTTAAAGCAAAATAATATTATCTCGTCACGGAAATTTAATGCTCTTACTTTATAAAGCTGTTGTATTAACATGCATTTTCTGTGCAGAAGTGAACAGAACATTTCTTGGGCTTTGGAGTCTGTCCTGGTCCTGTTTCTGTCATAGGTTGCTTGGTCTGGATGGAAGAAAAGTCTTGTTCTTCAGGCCACGAGGAGTGCCAACACCCATTTTGTCAATTCCAGATTTCTTTTCCTGGCATCTCACTCCCCTCACCTCACCTTTGCCGGAGTGTCCCGCTTCTTCAAGCGGTTTTCCACGAAGCTGGTAAGTGCCCTCAGAGCTGCTGGATCCACCTCCCCTCGCAGTCACGGGGTGGGAGCCTCGCCTCCCCTCCCGTCACCGCGCCGCATCTCTCCTGTCTCAGGAACTATCGCAGGGGCACAAGTTTGCTTACAATGGGATGCAGCATGTTGAAGATTTTATATACGTGTGTTATATTTACATACCTTTTTGCCTGAAATCCTTAAGTGAGAAAACTAAGAACTTATACACAGGACAGCTGCCAAGGTAATTAACACACTTTAAGTATATAAATATA
>NW_009191352.1:1925-2574 GCF_000690835.1 Fulmarus glacialis | reverse complement strand
GGGAAACATCCCCTGAACCCATGCCGAAGGCTGACCCCAAACCAGCAGAGAGCTGCCCGATCCTGGCCCTTCCCACATCTAAAACAAGGGCCTTTGGGGAAGGGTCATCCCCAGGAGCCATTTAACCCCCCAAGTCCCTCTCTCCCATCACGGGCCGACCTGGACACTGGGAGAGCCCAGAGCTTCATCCCAGCCTGGATCAGACATTACATCAACACAGAGATTTTACAACCAGCTCATCTGGGAACATCTGTGAGCATCTTCGCTCACGCGTGGCCAAACCTGCTGCCACTTTGGGGAAGGGTCATCCCCAGGAGCCATTTAACCCCCCAAGTCCCTCTCTCCCATCACGGGCCGACCTGGACACTGGGAGAGCCCAGAGCTTCATCCCAGCCTGGATCAGACATTACATCAACACAGAGATTTTACAACCAGCTCATCTGGGAACATCTGTGAGCATCTTCGCTCACGCGTGGCCAAACCTGCTGCCACTGTCCTGGCCTGGATCAGACATTACATCAACACAGAGATTTTACAACCAGCTCATCTGGGAACATCTGTGAGCATCTTCGCTCACGCGAAACCTGCTGTGCTGCAACAGCAATGTCCTGGCCATGTTTAAGCAGCCGGTGGGACTTGGAGTGCTTTC
>NW_009191352.1:1210-1892 GCF_000690835.1 Fulmarus glacialis | reverse complement strand
CCCCCCACAGCACACCCGGGCCCCTCTTCCAGCGAGCGCTCAAGGTTAATAGGGCTGGAGAAATGGGCTGTCGCCCAACACTTACTCCTGAAAGGCCCCATTTCTTCCTTAATTGCAACTCAAAATCAAATTAGCGGTTTTAAATTTACTCTGTGCCCAAGAGGTACCACGAGGGAGGGGAGGACACGCCGTACCCTTCATCCTTATGTAATAAAAAGGGCAAATCCCTGCTTTGAGGGTGGAACTGCTGCCACCTCTGCCCTGGCTGGCCCATTGCTTTGGTGTCTTTGGGGCCCCGCAGATGCAGATGCTCATCTTGGATTTGGGGCTGCCCCAGCTTCCCCAAGCAGCCACATCATTGGGCTCACTGGGGGGATGCTGTGACCACCGGGAGCCCCCGGCACTGCTTCCAGGGCTGCATGTGCCCCCCCTGCAAAGGATGGCGGGGATGCGGGTGCAGGGCCAGGGAGCCAGATCATGGCCACGGCGCGCTTGGGGCCGGGGATGGCACCGGCTGCATTATTGATGCTGTAATTCAGCACCCGTGGACTGGGATGTGGTTTCATTTTCTGGGCATAGAAACCCCTCCGGGGGGGGAACCGGCAGCCAAGCACAAGGGGTCCGCAGCCACCCCGCACACCCTGCACCCCCCCGGGGGTGGGAGCTGCCCCTGGGGCTCGGC
>NW_009191352.1:0-212 GCF_000690835.1 Fulmarus glacialis | reverse complement strand
CACCAGAGAGGGGTGGGGGGAACCCAGCGCTGCCCGTGTCCCTGCCCAGCTCCCTTCACCAGCGGGTGCCACCTGGGCCAGGCTGGCAAATCCTCCCCCCAGTACACCTTGTCACTTGGGGAGGAACGGGACATCCAACAGGTATTTAAGAGTCCCTGGTGTGGCTGGGGACCGCTTGCCAAGGTGGGCAGGGTAGCCCGCAGTGCCCAGCC
>NW_009191351.1:3281-3531 GCF_000690835.1 Fulmarus glacialis | reverse complement strand
CCCCCTGCCCCGCCGCCCCGCACACCCCTTACCCGACGTCTTTGATCTCCACCTTGCCGGGGTCCAGCTCCACGTGCTTCTTCTCCTCGAACACGCGGGTGATGGTGGGTCCCAGGACGGCGTGCAGGTACGGCATCCCCGTCACCTGCCGAGGGACCGCGCAGGGGACGGCGATAGAGGGCACGGCCACAGGTTTGGCACCCAACACTCCCAGGGTCACCCCAAGGATTTTCTCCAACCTCCCAGCCCC
>NW_009191351.1:2407-3016 GCF_000690835.1 Fulmarus glacialis | reverse complement strand
TCATGGGGGGCATTTACAGGGGCTGTGCCCTCCCTCCCCAGCCATTTCCATGGGAGTTACGGGGATTTCCTAACCTCAAACCACCTCAGCCAACCTCAGCCCATGAGTTTGCTCAGGATGAACTCAACAGTTTCCCACCCGGAACACAGTGTGATGGCTGAATCTCAACCGTCACCCCAAAAAAAATCACCGCGCAAGGTCCTGGAGGTTTTGCAGCCCCAGGAGATGGTTGGAAGCTGCTGGCTCCACTCCCCACTCCAGCCTTACAGGGCTTGGCCAGCTCCAGCTCGAAGAGCAGGTCCAGGAACTCCTTGACCAGCCCTTGGCCCAGGAAGAGTTTGACCAAGTTGATGGCGACCTCCTGCCGGCACTCAGCCGTGGTGGTTTCATCCAGGAGGGTGACCAGGTGCACTTGGCCGTCCTGGTGGGAAGAGGCACCACGACATGATGGCCCGAGGGAGACGCACGCCCCGGCAGAGAGCCGGAGGAAGGTGGGTGCCCCAGCAGGGCTTTTATATGGACCCCTCACCTGGCGCCCAGTCTTCACCTCCTGGCACAGGAGCTGGACCAGGGGCTGGTAGCAGTGGGAGGGCCGCCCCGTCCCGTCCC
>NW_009191351.1:1639-1872 GCF_000690835.1 Fulmarus glacialis | reverse complement strand
GTCATTCCTGCCGACAAGGTCCCAGTCCCACACCTCCACGCACAGCTTCTCCCCGGCGGGCTCGGCCAGCTCGAACTCGAAGGTCTCGTTCCAGCGGGGGTAGCAGGATTTCTTGATCACCTGCAAAGGCAACAGCTTCATCCCCCCTCGCCGGGTGGGTCCGACACCCTCCCTTGGGGACACCAAGCTGGGGAAGCTGGGGGACAGGGACGGCTCCTGGCCAGGGTCCGGGC
>NW_009191351.1:623-1599 GCF_000690835.1 Fulmarus glacialis | reverse complement strand
GGGATCACGATAAACTGAAGTCGTACTCACGGTGCTCTCCTGCGCCTTCCCGTTGTAGCGCAAGCGGACGAAGGGGTCGGAGGCGCCGTTCCGGTCCTTCCTGGCCAAATCCCTGCCGAGAAGTGGGGGAATTTGCCAGTATCCTCCCAAAATACCTACGGGCACCCACTCCTTTCCTCGGTTCCCCAGCATCTCGAGATGCATGCCCTAAAGACCAGCAGACGAGGTGGACCCTGCCCCAGGACCCCCCTCAGATGCTGGGTGGTGGGGAGGATGCTCTGCACCCAAGGGAGGATAACTGAGAAGACCGTGATACAGTGGGGAAACTGAGTCACGGAGCAGTCAGGACTCACCGTACTCATCCCAGCTGCACGTGCAGCCCCCTGCCACCCCCGTGTCCCCTCCTCACCTGGCCTCCAGCACGGTGCAGCGCAGCCGCCGGCCGCCCTGGCTCCCCAGGACCTCCACCCGCAGGTGGATCTCCCCCTGCACCTCCTCGTCGGGGTCCACCTCGCTGAGGCTCACCCAGCCGCTGTAGCCTGTGGGAAAAGGGGGCACCCTCATGGGGGAGTCACTGGGGGGACCCTTGGGACCAGCTCGTTGCAGGGGTGGGAGACGGGTCCCCACTGGGACCCTCCCGGCCACCCGTCCCCTTACCCTTGGGGTGCTCCGCCAGCATGTCCCGCGTGATGCAGACCTTCCCGATAACGTCATCGCGGCTGGAAAACAAAAGTCAGGAGCAGGACACGGCGTGGGATCAGAGCCCACCCACTCCATGGGCCCCAGGCAGGACAGCCCCTGCGCGCGTTTCAGGAGGGGGAAAAGGCTCCTGGGTGTCCTGGGCTGGGGCCACCACGGTGTGTCTGTCCCCGTGGAGCACGTCAGCCACCCTTTGCTGCCAGCTGGAAAATAACCTCGGGAAATAACTTCACCCGTTTGTGTCCCAAAGGCCAAGCCAGGATGGGCAAGTGGGGAT
>NW_009191351.1:338-600 GCF_000690835.1 Fulmarus glacialis | reverse complement strand
GGTGTGGATTCTCTGGTGTCTGCAATGGGGTTGAGCATGCAAGCAGCCAAAGCCACGAACTTCCAAGTCCCCACACCAAGCCCCCCCTGGCCCTGCAGCCGACCTGCCCGTACCTGAGCGCATCCTCATCCATGACGTAGATGGAGACGCTGTGAAAGGTGGGCTGGAGGTGCACCTCGTATTCCTCCCCCCAGAACGGGGACAGTGTCTTCCACACCGTGGCAGTCCTGCGGGGCAGACGGCATCGGTGACAGGGGGGACA
>NW_009191351.1:0-202 GCF_000690835.1 Fulmarus glacialis | reverse complement strand
CCCCAGCCCTGTGAGCTTCCCAGCTTTCGGTGACACATAGCTGGGGACAGCACCCACAGCTGTGAACCCTCAGCTGGGGCAGGGGATGGGTCCCTGCCCCTGTCCCTGTCCTGTGGCTCTGGGCTGGCAAGACATCAGGGGGGGCCATGAGCTGTTAGACATTGCGGTCTGGAGGAGCAGCTCAGCCCAAAGTAGGAAGCAA